>NC_041382.1:142975327-142991095 GCF_002162155.2 Triticum dicoccoides | reverse complement strand
GTCAATCAAAAAATTTAACATATGCAATGTGTGTGAAATAGAGTCCTGGATATAACATATATATAGAGGGGGCGATCCATGAGAAGAGAGTGGAGTTATCATCAGCTTGAGGTGTCTATAGAATCGAAGAGAAGGATGATGTGTGTGTGTGTGTGTGCGCGCGCGCGATCGATAAAGAGTGCCATCGAATTTGTGTGTGCCCACGTCAAAGATATAGAGTGGCTGGCCTACTGGAATGTGAGATGGGACATGTGCAGTTTGTCTTTGTGGCATGGATACCTACCTGCAGTGCTCGACTATCGGTGTGTGGTGGGGGAAGAGGGAGGCCCAATTAACTATAGAGGTACAATGGCTGGTATATGTGTGGAGGAGGAGAGAGGCCTACCTCATGTATTAAGGAGATCGATCTGCCTCATGTATTAAGGGAGATCGATCGGCATCCATGCATATGTGCAGGAGATGAATAAGGTTGGGAGAGAGACAGAGCTAGAGTGTTGGAGGGGGTGGTAGTGGAGTTGCTTCTAACAAATGGTGGGATAGGCTTGCTAGACAAACGGTGGGCACGCCCGCAATATCAATAAGAGAGGAGATGGCTGCTTGTTGTCTGTGCACGTGCGTGTGAGAGACGGGTCAGGAGGCATGCACGAATGATGAGGGGGACGATGTGGTTGTGGTAAGCAGACGTAACTACATAGGAAGATCAATCGCCCTTTGTAAGAGAAAGGAGAGACATAACTTGTGAGGTACGTCGATCGATGGGGGGAGGGTTACTTAAAGTCGATCTAGGTATATGTTGGGAGATCGATCGGTATACATGCATGTGTGTGTTAGAAGCAAATGAGGCACGAGGAGAAGGATAGAGAGAGAGTGATGCATGTAGGAGGTGGTACGAGAGGCATACTATATCAAGGGGGAGGAGTGTGCGAGTATGAGAACGATGAAAAGAGTGGTGGGAGTGAGGCATGGACGGTGACAAGAGAAGAGGGGAAGCTTGTGTTTGTGCTAGGCACACCTGGCTAGAGAGGCATATCGATCGATGTGTGCCGTAAAGAAGGAGCTGGGGGCCTACACACACCGTGGGTGAACGACCTAAAGTGAAAACACGAATTTACGCGATGGAGCTAGAGAATGCTGAGGGAGGGTGAGAGGGATGCGGGCATGTGCATGCACAAGAGAAAGTTAGCGCTAGCTACAAAGATAAGAGGGTGGTTGTGTGGGTGTAAAAGAAGAATAGAGATTTATATATACTTCATTATAAAAAGCGAATTCGGATACTTGAAGAATTTATCATAGTGTTTAAAACCGACGGATGTGTGAATATATATAACGGTGATAAACATGGTGTGGTTATGAACATGGTATACTACATTTAATATATTTTATCTCTACTCTTATAAAAACGGAGTTGTTGATGATGGTGTGCCTGCCATCCTGCATTATAGGCCGTCTGATTTATATCTGGCGGATAGCAAGGAAACTTTGATGGTTGAAGTTGGCAACAATCATGATTGTAGATTCTTATTGAAATAGAGAAATGAATTCAAATTTAGTTCGAATTGCAGCGGTAGTATAGACATTTGGAATCCACTAAAGTGTTGGTATGAGTAGGTTACATGCATTATACAACAAGCGAAAAAATTTAATCGGACATAACATGGATTCATACTCCCTCCTTCCATCTACATAGGGCGTAATGAGATTTTTAAGACCGCCTTTGACTATTGACAAGATTAATAGTACATGACATGCACAATGTGAAAATTATATCATTGAAAGAACCTTTCACAGACGAATTTAACGGTGTGCTTTGTGTAAGTTGCATGTCATATATCATTGCTCTAATATTTGGTCAAAGTTAGCATCGAAAAACGCATTAGGCCCTATATAGATGGAAGGAGGGAGTAGCTTTGAATAGCATTTGTATAGTAAAATGGGGCAAGACTCTCTTTGTGTGGTGTGAATAGTTTTATTTTTTTCGTTTTCTTTTTGGTTGAGGGAAGTGCGAATTGATTTGGTACGTACAAGTACAATATTACGACACGTTAGGCTTGTCCCTGAAATTCAACCCGCGTCTTGTTATATCCCGAAAATTCAGATATCGTGCTCCCAAAACTGGCGCCTTCACAACCCGCGCCTTGCTATACCGAAATTACAACACGCGCGAAAACTCCCTCCAACTGCCAAATCCCGACACGCGAAATCCCCCTTCTAACCCTGAGCCGAAAGCGCCGCTAGTTCAAATCGGTGGGGGGTACTTTTGTAACACACCCTACATTTTGGACAAGCGCGTTCCTAAGTCACGCTTCACCCCCTCCCATCACCCCCTTTTCGCCATTCGAAATCCCAGGCCGCCATAACCTCTCCGCTCCAGCCGTGAAACCCCACCCTCCTCCGTCCACCATGTCACCGCTGCCTAGCCGGAGCTTCTTCCCCGACGGCGTCGTCCACCGCAATAGCTCGGCGTCCCTCGTCCACCTCCTCGGATGAGGATACGTCGTCCATCTCGCCGTCCCACCGGTTCAGCCGCCCTGTCCTCCACCTCCAAGGAGCTGCTCCGACGATCGCCTCATCTATCGCGGCTGCTCCATCCCCACAGCGCCGCTTTAACCTGCTCCACCGGAACCGCAGCATCCTCACCGACTCCTCGGACGAAGCCGAGGCCTACTCGGCGCCACCAAAGAGGTTGTACACTCATCGCATCGCACCTTCTCCTTAACTCGACCTCCCGGCACCGACGGTGCTCCATCCCGCACCCCCATGGAGCAGCTACCTTGAAGCCGGTGCCGCGGGCGACATCTCCATGGCCGCTCTCCCCCAGTGCGAGGCCCCTTCGGTGGTGGCGGCCATACCAGCCGGATCTGCTGCTGCTGCTCCGGCCCTTGCTCGATCGCTCGCTCGCCCAACTGCTGCTGTTGTTGCTGCTCCCCCCTCGCTCGTGTTGCTCCTCTGCTCCGATTAAGCCACACTTCAGTCGACTGAATCGACTTTTGGGTCAGTCGATTTTCAGGGGTTGGGGGGCTCGCCGGAGTTAAGGAAGAACCACCCGCAGCGGGGACGGGGGCTCGCCGGAGAGGTACCCCACTATCTATCTTAGGGTTCAGGGTGGGGGCGGGGGGCCTAGAGGGCTGGCCGGGGCGGCGATGGCGAGTTGTTTCAGGGCGGCGAGGCGGCGCTGGGGCCGGCGGTTCGGCCGGTGGTGGATCGCGGCTCAGGGGGGTGCAGGTTGAAGATGAACTGCAGGCCCTCCCTAAACTACATGTCAAATGCCTCTCTGCTACCATTGCGTTCAGTTTCGACAGTAGCATTCAGATTCCACAGTAAATTTCAGTTTCGACAGTTAAGCTCAGAGTCAACAGTCTTTACCTCATCTGTTGTAGTCAGGTGGTTTTTGGTGATGTTAATTTTACATCCATTTTACATCATCTATTGGAAATGCTATTAGAATCCCACTTGAGATTGACGATGTATGTCTTGTGCTGCTTCAACCTTGACGTCTTACGGCTCACCGGAGCTGCTCCAACGACAGAACGATCCATCACAACAGAGCAGTGCCCTAGATGCCGTCTACAGATTCCTCAGATCTTCCTCCACACCTCCGACAGCCACCTCTGCCTCAACTGCTTCAGCGACCAACCCAATGATGCTGAGGTCGACACGGCTACGGCAAAGAGGTTGTACACTTGTTGCATCACTTATTACTATACATTCACATCGATCCATTAGGGCTATTTTGGTTCAACGGAAAAACATCGATCCATTGGTTGTTACCATCACTCTAAATTTCTGCATGCTCTCCTTACATAATCTCACCATATTTTTTTCGTATGCATGTCAGATATTGTACACAGTCATGCTGAACATGTAGAGAAAAAGAGAAGAGTTTTGCGCGGCAATACAATGTCATGCAGACATCGCTCCATGGTGGGTTCAATGGCAAACCCTCCCCGCCCCTCTCTAGATTGTAATCCAGAGGAAGATATCTGTTCTGAGGCAGATTCGGACGCCGCTGACCACTCCTGTTTACCCCCCAAGGTGTTTGCTCTACCTTGGCATGATGATGTTAGTCATATAATGCATATGTTGCCTTGCAGTGCCTACTTTTGACATCATATATGTCATTTGCTTAGTTTAGACATGTTCTGTAATGCCACATGTTTAGTTTCTATATCATATATGGGAATTATGCAGTCTCATGTCTTTTAGCCAGCCATAATATATGTGAAATGTGCAATGCCATCCTGTTTAACCAGGCATCATATATTTGAATGATATCTTGCCCATCCTTTTCTTTATTACATTTCCATTTGTCGACAATGTTTGTACATTAAACTACTCTTCCTGTGAATCAACCATTTGGGTGGGAGATGGAAAAATCTGGAGTGAAAACAAGGCCTTCAGAGCAGACAGTGCTACCTGTCGAAGCAGATCTCTTGTTGGGTCCCGATAGCTCCTCAAAGATGGATTCAGAGATAGATGACCAGTCCTATTCCCCCACTGAGGTGTATGCTCTAACTTGGCATGGTTATACTGCTCATATCATGCATACGGTGTCTTGCATTGCATAGTTTAGACATCATATACACAATATTCAACACCATGTTCTTAGTTCAGACATCATATCGAATGCCCTCTGTTTAGCATGTAAATCATATATGTGAATTAAATCATGCGATCCTGATTACTTAGATAACATGTAGGTGAATTATGTCAGGTGATACTGTTTAGTTATTCATCATATCTTTGAATTATGTTATGCTATGCTATCCAGTTTAGATAGACATCATATATGTGAAATTATGTCATGCTATCCGTTTTAGTTAAACAATATACATGTCAACTATTTCATGCCCTCTTTTTTCCACACTATCTATTGCATCTGTCTCTCATACAATGTCTATACATTCAACTATGTTTCCTGTTTATCAGCCATTTGAATTGGAGCTGGTGATGCCAGTATCTAGCGGACTAAAAACACGGTCTTCAAATAAAATAGTGCTACCTCTTGGTGGAGATAGCACCCCGGTTGTACATGCACAAGAACCAGCCCTACCACACATAACCCAAACTCTCACAGATTGTACCCCTACTATGATGGAGAGAGAACCAGCTTCACCCAATCTAACCCCAACCCCAGTCGATAGTAACCCAGTTCCTGTTGACACAGCACCATCTCCACCACAGAGCTCCCAAACAAGAGCAGTTAGTAAGGCAGCTCCAGTGCCCAAAGGGCCAGTACTATCATGGCGAACCCCAACTCCACCAGTTAGTACGCCTATTCCTGTGGAGGAAGCACAACCAGCTAGTCATAGTTTAGCATCTATCGCATTTGATGTTGTTAAATCGTATGTGCCTATCTTCCCATCTTGGAAATATTATACTGAAGATGAAGGAAAATGCTAGTTGCAGGTGTTTGTCCAGGAGTTATGTGTAAGTAATGTTATTCGTGGCAATTACTTTGCTTTGTCCCATACATCCTACCTCCATGATGGTTATAATACAACAAATTTTCCCATTTTTCTCTATAGAGAAGGACCGATTTGGAAACTCAGGATGAGGTAACCTGTGCTAATACCTCTGCTATCTTCAAGAATGCTTGGTGGCAGTATCGGAATTACCTGAAGAAAACGTACTTCACCGGCAAAGAAACTCATCAAATTCCCTTACGTTCTCCTGAGACACATTTACTGGACGATGACTGGGAACGCCTTGTTCTGTACTGGTCCCAAACCAAGAATGTGGTAAGGTCTATGAGCTCATTTTCTATTTTTAAGTATTATATTCTTCGTCTTACTGTACTCTGTTCATGTAGAACAAGTGCCTAAACCTGAAGAACAACTGTTCTAATTTAAGATTCCATTGCTACCATAGGACATAGATATATGTTTGTTTGATGCTTTTATTATGTACTAGTACTTGGCAATAGAAGACTTGGTAGTTTATTCCTGTCCACCATACTAATGAACTGGTTCACCGAAATGAGTTTCATATAATAGTACATGCTAAACTTGTTATGTGTCTGCTTGTTTCTTCTTTTAGAATGCTGATAGAATATTGGGGAAGAGTGCCTTATTAAGCAACGGTAAAGGAAGTAATGCAGATAAGGTTCAGGATAGTGACACATCCTGTCTTGGTTTAGTTTTGGAGTTACTGGCCACTACCGCTTGCACAAGCTATTCAAACTCACTGTCTGAATCAGTTCGGTTTGTTAAGTCTCAACTACAAGCTGAAAGACATCGATCAGCTGTGCTGTGACAAGAAGCGGAAGGACTGTGGAAGTCCCTGGAGCATTCAGATGCATACTTTCTGGTGCAACAGCAAGCGTTGGAGGATTTTAGCGCCAAACAGGACAAAGCTAATCAGCTTGCTAAGCTTATTGCCAGCATGGTGGATACCCAGGATAACGTTTCTTGAGCTCCTCTGAAGTTGTTTCAGTTATGCTCTTGTTTTGCTGCCGCGTTTATTTGCACTGGTGGCCAATTTTGACGGCCAGTGTATATGATATGCTACTTTGTTCCCTATATTTGCACTGGTGGCGAACTTTGATGCCCAGTGGATGTAATATGTGTAATAGCCGTGATAGCCTAGCGTTAGTTGCTTGCTTATTTATTTCCTTGTTGTCTTGTTTATTTGTTTGCTTGTAGTCATTGCAGTTCTTTTTCCGCGGTTAACTAGTGGCTGCAATAACCTATTTTTTAAAACTAGGCCACAATAACCATTGGCTAATATTTACTGTAGTGACACTGGGCCTCCTATGGGTCGTAGAAACAGTGGGCCTTTTACAGGCCGTAGAAGCAGTAGGCCTTCTACGGGCCATAGAAACAATGGGCCTTCTATGGGCCATATCATCAATGGGCCTTATACGGGCTGTATGATCGATTGGCCAAACATGGGCCAATAACAGGCCGCATTATGGCCGTAAACGGTCTAGAGTTGGAATCGTCCGTTCATGGGCCGATCGTAACGGGCCATCACTAATAGGCCGTATTTGATGACGCTATGAAAACGGCCCAATGTATTAACGGACCACAAATGGGCCGACTGTAACCATGGGCTGAATTTGGCCCACAAGCAGAAAATGACAGTAACGGGCCGTAAGTAAACGAATGCTGGAAATGAGCCCAAGAATAAATAGGCTCTGAGAAGGCCGAAAGATAACATGGGCTGGAAACGGCCCAATGGAATAACGGGCCGTTAATGGGTATAAAGTGATACACTGTTCGTTACGGGCCAGTTTCACCACAGGCCGTTAATGGGTGTAAAGTAATACACTGTTCATTATGGGCCAGTTTCACCATGGGCCGTTAATAGGCCAAGAGTTACATAGGGCCTCATATGGGCCGAAAGACGTCATGGGCCATACATGGGCCAGAAGTGAAAACGGGCTGGAATCATATTGGATGGCCCAGATGACGCTACTGGGCCTAATTCGGATAGGGCGTAACGGGCCTTGGGTTAGCGGGCTGTAAATGGGCTATATGCGAACAAGCCGTTAACATGCTTTCCATGGGTCGGCCCGCCAGCTTTTGACCAAGTCAAATGGGCCGGCCTTTTCACAGGAATGGGCCTCTGTTGGGCCGTGCCACATGTCGATGTATCATAGGCGCCTATCTGACCAACTGACGAACTGACACGTGTTTCGTACGGCCAATAAGAACTTTACACGTGGAAATTTCCCATTGGTCGGGGCTGTTAACGGGTTATCGGATCCAAAACCTGACCCGATAGCTTAACGGCGTTCCATTACGGTGGATGCCACGTGTCGGTCACCCTTGACGAAAGCACTTCTATGACGCGCAATTTATCATCATGGAAGTGGACACTTCCGTGATGATAATTTTGGTAATGTCATGGAACACTTCTACGACAGCACATTATGACTATCTTGGTTCTGTCATAAATTTGTCATGGATGTACATGCATGACAAAAAAAGCGACCTACTGTGACAAACACGTATCATCACGGAAGTGTCTTTTTTTGTAGTGCTACTAGCACCAATCCCGGACTTAGAGACAATAATTGGATACAAGAGATGAACTAGGGTTTTGAGATGAGATGGTGCTGATGAAGATGTTGATGGAGATTGCCCTCTCCTGATGAGAGGAGCGTTGGTGATGACGATGGCGATGATTTCCCCCTCCGGGAGGGAAGTTTCCCCGACATAACAGCTCCGCCAGAGCCCTAGATTGGTTCCGCCAAGGTTCCGCCTCGTGGCGGCGGAGTTTCGTCCGAGAAGATGGCTTATGATTTTTTTTCGCATCAAAAGACTACATATAGCAGAAGATGGCCACCGGAGGGCCACCAGGGGGCCCATGAGGTAGGGGGGGGCGCCCACGGGGGTAGGGCGCGCCCCCACCCTCGTGGGAAGGGTGTGGCCCCCCTGGTGAGGTTCTTGCGCTCAGTATATTTTATATATTTGGAAAACATCATCCATGAAGTTTCAGGACTTTTGGAGCTGTGCAGAATAGGTCTCTAATATTTGCTCCTTTTCCATCCCAGAATCCCAGCTGCCGGCATTCTCCCTCTTTATGTAAACCTTGTAAAATAAGAGAGCATATGCATAAGTATTGTGACATAATGTGTAATAACAGCCCATAATGCAATAAATATTGATATAAAAGCATGATGCAAAATTGACGTATCATTAGGCGAGTCGGTGGCGTAGGTGGCGTCGCGGGCTGCTCCGGCGTCAGCATTGCCCGCCGGCGCCGCACCCCCTTCATGTGCGCCCTAGTCGACCATGGCGCCACCCGCACTGGGATCCTCTTTGGATCCAGATGCCAGTCGTGCGGCAGGATGACGTCGGGGTACGATAGAGGCACGCCGTGCTGCCAGTGCCACTCCGCCTGGTGCACTGGCACGCTCACTCGTAGCCTCTGCCGGCGAGCCAGCGCCAGCGGAGGCGGTACGAACTCCAAGGGAAAAGGGACGGCGGGGGCCTTGCGCTTGGACTTGCTGCTGCCGGCGCCGGAGAAGAGCCCCATTTGGCTAGGGTTGGCTAGGATTTTTGCTAGGTGTTAGGGATATTACTACTGGACGTAAACCGGACAGGAGTAGCCGGATTAACTCCAAGAAGATCAGAAGCCCATGAAGACGTAAATATGGTGGCGCTTTACGAAGGCCCAAAGACCCAAAGGCAAGGCCTGTAGATGTAAACCGACTTTCTCATGTAACTTACATTGTAAGATAGGAAGGATAGAGACCGAGTCGGACACGTTTATGATCTGGCCTCGGGACTCTGTAAACCGGCGGGCGTCAACCTGTGTATATAAAGGGACGACCCGGGAGAGGTTTAAAGACAACAGACAACAACTCGAGAGCCAGGCAAAGCGGATTCGCTCCCTGGTCATCGAAACCCTAGCAATACCAACACGACTAGATGTAGGCTTTTACCTTCATCGAAGGAGCCGAACTAGTATAAAAACCTCTCGTGTCCCTTGTCCGGTTTAACCCCTTTAAGCTAACCCGTAGCGATGGCTCCACGACTAAGTCCTTTCACGAGGACATATGCCATGACAAATCCACGACAGTTGGCGCCCATCGTGGGGCCGTCGCGCGATGGTTTCGAGTTCTTGAAGGGCAGCTTTGAAGGACTCAAGGGATACGTTGTGGGCCGGATGACGAAGAGTCGTCGCGGCAAGCTCTACATCGATGACACAGGATGGGGTCCCGAGGCTGGTTCAATCGAATACGGGTATCGGGTCTCCTTTGGTGGGATTCACGTCTTCATCGGCAAGATCGGCGAACCGGGCCCTGAGTCGGACACATGCACCGACATCATCGAGACGGCTCAGCGTGCAAGCCCTGCCCAGGTTCAGCCCGCAACAAGGCATGCTTTCGTAGGTGTCATCCATGGAGCGGAGTATGAGGGTGGACCGACAACTGATGGAGAAACCGTTGTCTGCTCTGACGACGAATCTTCAATTGGAGAGACCGAGTCACTGTATCAACTGCAGGACGGCCGGATTAGTGGAGGTTCCGATGGCAAAAGTATTCCGGACCCCCTTGATCTGCCAAACTGGGTCGCTATCTTCATGGCCGGTACGCAACCAGCGCAGCACTCTTCTACCGTCGCCGTGATGCTCTCCGGTTCAGCAACAGCGATGCCAGCGGGAGCAGGGGGCTCCGCGCCGCCTCCGGCTCAGGTTTTGTCTGATTTGTTCGACGCTTTGGCAGCATTGATAGCTGCAGAAGTGGATGCGGCCACCCGAGATTAGCACAATGCAGAGATTGCAAAGGTAAAGGATCAGATAACTCAGGCTAAAGCGGACCTGGCAGCAGAGAATGCCAGGATGGCTACAGAACGGGCTGAGTTGGAAGCTCAGGCCTACCGGCTTAGGTTGGACCAGAACGCCTCATATGAGGTCATGAGAAGGAGATACCGGCCGCACCTCCTACCGAGTTATGAGCCAAGAAATCTCTTCAACACGCCAGGAGCTTGAACCAGTAACCAGCCAGTGGTAACCCGGACGGAGGCGCCGGGAACAGGAGCGTCGGTTCAACCGCGCGTGATGAACCCGCCTCGTCAGAATAACGTTGTGCCGCAGTATGTTCCGACGGCTCCGGGGCATTACTCCAACCCGTTGGATAACATTGTGGCCGCCGCCTCGCGATTGGCAGCCCTCCCAACTGAGGGCGAGTCACCAGTGGCAATTGAGACATGACGGGCTAGAGAGCTTCTTCAAACAGCTTTAAACCAGCAGTAGGCTTATTCGCATAGTCGCGAGAGGATTCATTCCACCCCCCGTTCGAGTCGGAGCTACAGCAGGCACGTTGAGGATGAACCGGCCGTATCAAGCAGTGCATGTCACCGTAACTCACCGCGAGGACACAACCCGGTAGGTGGTGGTGCTAATGCGCAGGATGTGGTGGATCATGGTCATGCACGTCAAGAAGCCGAGTTAGCAGCTCTGCACGCCGCTCGTCAACCCACTCCGGTTCGCCCTACCACCTCAGTGGAGCCCGGCGTGGTTTTCAGTTCTTTAGGGGTGCTGTGTCTTTCCCCCGCTTTACATAATGTACGACTACCCAAGGATTTTAAAGGCCCTCGTAAGGTGCCCAATTACACCGCCAATTTGCAAGCAGAGTCATGGGTTGAAAGTTATGAGAAGGCAATGGAGATGTTGGATGTGGATGAAGCAGTGTGTGCTAAATACTTGACCATGATGTTGGAGGGGACAACTCGTACTTGGTTAAAGAGCTTTCCGGCTAACTCTGTCGGATCATGGGCCGAGTTAAAACACCGGTTTATTCAGAATTTTAAAGATACTTGTAAGCAGCCTATGTCAATTGTGGACCTGGCCGCTTGTGTTCAAGAGGATGGGGAGTCCACAACCCATTGGGTGAAGTGGGTCTCAGCTATTCTGCATTCGTTGGATCGCATCAACGCGGATACAGCAGTGTTAACGTTGGAGGGCAATTGCCGGTTTCTACCGTTAAAACTGAAGTTAGGAAGGCTTAAACGCCACTACAATGACATGTCAATGCTTATGGCCACTTTGGTTAAATATGCCGATTCAGATAGTACCAAAGACCCTGACTCGGAGGAGGACAAACCGGGGAAAGGGAAGAAGAACGGCAACACCAAGGGACAACAGCATAACCCGGTAGGTCATGGGAACAATGGTAAGCGCAAAGCAGACAATAGTTTGGACTTTGTGGCTAACACCAATGCTCGGGATAACGGTCAGCGTCGTAAGGGCACACAGCCCCAGAGGGGCGGAGGGTCAGGCCCCAATCTGGAGTGCCTGTTAAATCAACCTTGTCCAAAGCATGGATCGAAGGAGAGGCCAGCTTCACATCTTTGGAAAGATTGTTACATCATGCAAGAGTTCAAGAACTCCAATATGTTTCAGTACGACAATGGCCCGCCCGACGGTTCAGGAGGTGGTTTTCATGGGCCGGGTTATGGAGGCAGCAACTCCGCTTCAGGATTTGAAGGCAATCAAACCATACATAGCAATCAAGGGAACCAGGGCAATCAGGGAGGTTATAACCATCAGGGGAATCAGCAGAAGCAGCAGTCGGGTTATCAGAGCAATCCGAAGCAGTTGAATAGTGGGCAGTATCATGTCTTCACCACAAGCTTGTGCAAGCGTGATCAGAAGCTTCACAAGAGGGCCATGAATTCTGTTGAACCGGTAGTGCCTCAGTATTTACGCTGGTCTGAGCAACCAATTTTATGTAGTCGAGAGGATCACCCACCCCGGGTTGATAATCCGGGTCATCTAGCCTTAGTGGTGGCACCTCAAGTTGGGGGCATAAGTTTACCAAAGTGCTCATGGATGGTGGAAGTAGTATCAACATCCTTTACTATGATACCTCCCGCCGTATGGGATTGACAGATAAGAATCTTAAACCATCGAACACCATTTTTCACGGTGTGTGTAACGCCCTCGATGCGACTATAGCTCCCACGTGTCGAGGCACGACTTAGAGACATAACCGCATTGAAAGCAATGTCGCAAGTTAGGCAATCATCACAACATCCCATGTAATATAAATAGTAAAGAGGAGATACATAGTTGGCTTACACTCACCATGTCAATCAAAGTACATAAATAGCATTACAACATCCAAACACTCATGGCCCGACTACAGCGCCAAAATAAAAGATAACCCAACATGCGACACGGTCCCGATCACCCCCAACTGGGCACCACTACTGATCATCAGGGAAAGACACGTAGTATCGTTGAGAGTCCTCGTCGAACTCCCACTTGAGCTCAAGCGCGTCACCTGGAGCGGAATCATCGGGCCTTGCATCTGGTTTGGAAGTAATCTATGAGCCACAGGGACTCAGCAATCTCGCACCCTCGCAATCAAGACTATTTAAGCTTATAGGAAAGGCAAGGTAAATATGTGGAGCTGCAGCAAGCGACTAGCATATATGGTGGCTATCCTATTCGCAAAAGAGAGCAAGAAGAGGAGGCAAAGCACGAACGAGTAACTAGAGAGGCAACCTGCGGCAAGCATTACTCCAACACCGTGTTCACTTCCTGGACTCCGCCGAGAAGAGACCATCACGGTAACTCACACGGTTGATTCATTTTAATTTAGTTAAGGTTCAAGTTATCTACAACTGGACATTAACAAATTCCCATCTGCCCATAACCGCGGGCATGGCTTTCGAAAGTTCAAATCCCTGCAGGGGAGTCTCAACTTAGCCCATGACAAGCTCTCACGGTCAACAAAGGAATAGACCTCCTCCCGAGACATTCTGATCAGACTTGGTACCTCGGTTCTTCAAGACACTTCGATAGGTTAAAACAAATCCAGCAACACCGCCCGAATGTGCCGACAAATCCTGATAGGAGCTGCACATATCTCTTTCTCAGGGCACACTCAGATTGTCCTAGGTACGGGTAGGCCATCCCAGAGTTGCCCCTGGTGGCCACCGGCAGCTGACAGGTGGACCAACACTCAGAGGAGCGCTGGCCCGGGGGGGTTTAAAATAAGATGACCCTCGGGCTCCGGAAACCCAAGGGAAAAAGAGGCTAGGTGGAAAATGGTAAAACCAAGGTTGGGCATTGCTGGAAAAGCTTTAATCAAGACGAACTATCAAGGGGTTCCCATTATAACCCAACCGCGTAAGGAACGCAAAAATCCGGGAACAAAACACCGATATGACGGAAACTAGGGCGGCAAGAGTGGAACAAAACACTAGGCGAGAGGCCGAGCCTTCCACCCTTTACCAAGTATATAGATGCATTAAGATAACAAGATAATATAATGATATCCCAACAAGTAAATAAATGTTCCAACAAGAAACGGTCTCCAATCTTCACCTGCAACTAGCAACGCTATAAGAGGGGCTGAGCAAAGCGGTAACATAGCCAATCAACGGTTTGCTAAGACATGGTGAGTTAGAGGTTTGACATGGCAATTTGGGAGGCATGATAAGCAAGTGGTAGGCATCATAGCATAGGCATAGCAAAAGAGCGATCATCTAGCAAAGCAAAGATAGTAGTGATTTCGAGGGTATGATCATCTTGCCTGCAAAGTTGTCAGAGTTGACTGGATCCTCGAAAGCAAACTCAATGGGCTCCTCGTTAGCGAACTCGTCTCCCGGCTCTACCCAAACAAGACAAACAAGCAACAAGGACACAATCAACCACGTGCAAAGCTCAAACAATATGATGCAAGGATGGTATGCTATGCGGGATGCGATGCGGGATGCATATGCAAGATTTGACAAGGGATGCATGAACCTGGCCTCAACTTGGAAATCCAAGTGTGCCACTGGAAAGATGAGATGAAATCGCTTGAAAACGATATAAAGAACGACGGAATCGGAGTTACGGTTTGGAAATGGCAAGCGATTCAAATATGATCACGTTCTGTGATTTACAGCAAGTAGCCATCTAAATGCAACAAGATGAACATGCTACAACACTCAAACATGGCATCAAAATACATGGCAGGGATGCATTCAAGAAGCTTAACAAAAGTCTAGCACTGAGCTATGGCCAATTCATCCATTAACAGGTTCAAACAAGCATGGCAAAAATGCATTTGACAAACAGATTTCAGACTTAGTGAAATTAACACTTGTATGGAATTTCAGATCAGATAGCACACTTCGGAGCAACAAAACTACATGCTACAGGACCTGAACATGGCAAAGTAAAGCATGTCATAGAGCTACTCAAAGAGCTTAATAAAAGTCCCTTAGTGACCTTGAGCCAAAAGGGATCAGAAAATACAATTGCAAGCATGTGAACATGGCAAAAACATAGTCAGATCACAGACTTAGTGAAAACTGGAGCATGCTGAAACAGATATCAAGTAGGCATGTTTACGAGCTCGATGCACTCACCACAGAGAAAGTCATGACAATCTAAGCAACACCCATGAATAATACAAAAAATGAAAGCTAGACATGGCAAGAACAAAACCATAGCATGCACGGAACAACTACAGCATCATCGGCAAAATCGCTAACAAGTAGACAATCTACCCAGATTCACGAAATGACAAAAGTAGAGCTCGATTGACTCAAGCTAGGGTGCTCCATAATTGCAAACAAAGACATGTATGGATAGAGCACTACAAGATTAACAAATCATCCTTACTGATCATCCTCAAAAGAGGCACGGATCACTAGGAAACAACATGAACATATGGCCATATGAGATAAACAGCTCAAGGACTTAGTGGAAATGCTAAGTCCCTGAAATCAGCATTAACAAATGCCTCACTTTGCAAGCTCGTGCTAGTCACCACACACATCACAAAAATACCTGGGTTGCACCTCTGGAAAGATGGCAAAACCCTTAACAAAACATATGTAGAGCTCAGGGGCATATCATGCACACATTAATCATGGCAAAAATGACAAATATCTAAATGAAGCAGCAGATCTGACAATTATCTCAAGTAGCACTCTTCTAACAGCATTTCGGGTATCAAGATGAACTCAAATGAAAATGATGCAATGATATGAAATTATGTACTCTCTGAGACGAACATTTTGATATGCTATATGCCCAAAACGGAGTTACGGATGCAAAGTTACGATGCGATGAACAAGGGCATATGAACTAGGGTTTCGGGAGAAAGTCAACCCGAAATATTTCTCAGATCCAGATCCACACGCTTTACGAGGTTCGTCGGAGGATCACTGTTCGCCGGAGGGATCGGGTCGGCACCAGACTTGCCGGGGCGGCGCGTACACCGAGGAGGTAGGAGGAGGCCGGTGCGAAGACGGCGGCGGTCGGGCGTGGCGAGGGGCGGCGAGGGGCGGCCCGGTGGCGGCGCGGCGACCGGCG
>NC_041382.1:142856675-142974914 GCF_002162155.2 Triticum dicoccoides | reverse complement strand
GGCTCACCGGCGTCGAGGCGTAGGAAGGCGGCGGCTCGGGCGCCACGGAGGAGGAGGACGAAGGCGCGCGGGCAGGGCCGGTCTCAGGCCCGGCGGGCTTCGGCGGCGATAGGTCGGCGGCGGCGGGCGGACGCGTCCGGTTGCGGCCGAACGTGTCCGATGGTGGCGGAGCTGAGATTTTTAGGGTTTCGAGGAGGGGATCCGAGATTTGGAATGAGGGGTCTATATATAGAGGTAGAGGGAGCTAGGAGTGTCCAAATGAGGTGCGGTTTTCGGCCACGCGATCGTGATCGAACGCTCTAAGTGATGGAGAAGGTTTAGGTAGGTTTTGGGCCAACTTGGAGGTGTGTTGGGCTGCAACACACATGAGGCCTTTTCGGTCCCTCGGTTAACCGTTGGAGTATCAAACGAAGTCCAAATGATACGAAACTTGACAGGCGGTCTACCGTTAGTAAGCCAAGGCCGCTTGGCAAGTCTCGGTCCAATCCGGAAATGTTTAATCCCCACACACGAAAGAAAGGTAGAAATGACCACCGGAGGAGAACGAAGCACCGGAATGCAAAACGGACAACGGGGAAAATGCTCGAATGCATGAGATGAACACGTATGCAAAAGCAATGCACATGATGACACGATATGAGATGCATGACAACGACAACAACACACGGAGACAAAAACCCGAACCCGAGAAAATAAAATAACTTAAGGCCAGGAACGGCAAGAGTTGGATTACATATTGGGTAATTCACATCTGGGGTGTTACAACACTCCACCACTACGAAAGGATCTCGTCCTGAGATCTAGGACTGAAAGAACGCCGGGTACTCAGAACGGAGGTGATCCTCGCATTCCCAGGTAGCTTCACGGTCGGAATGGTGTGACCACTTGACTTTGAGGAATTTATTGACTTTTTGCGAGTCTTGCGTTCATTCTCTTCAAGAATAGCAATGGGGTGCTCACGATAAGAGAGATCTTCTTGGAGCTCAATGTCCTCGAAGTTGACGGTGCGGTCAGGAGTCTTGAAGCACTTTTGGAGCTGAGAGACATGGAACACATCATGAACATTTGCAAAGTTTGAAGGAAGCTCGAGTTGATAGGCGAGATCGCCTCTCTTGCTGACAATCTTGAAAGGTCCCACGTATCTGGGGGCAAGCTTCCCTTTGATACCGAAGCGACGAGTATCTTTCATTGGAGAGACGCGGAGGTAAACATGATCTCCGATCTCGAAAGCCAAATCACGGTTCTTACTATCATAGTAGCTCTTCTGGCGGGATTGGGTTGCTTTGAGGTTATCTCGAATGACTTTACACATTTCCTCTGCCTCTGTGATTAAGTAATTTTTGAGAAGCTGACGTTCGCCGGTTTCGGACCAGTTGAGAGGGGTACGTCACTTCCTGCCATACAAAATTTCAAATGGGGCCTTGCCCAAACTTGCTTGAAAACTGTTGTTGTAGGAGAATTCAGCATTGAAAGACAATCCTCCCACTTCATGCCGAAGGAGATCACACAAGCCCTGAGCATATCTTCAAGAATCTGATTGACACGCTCGACTTGACCGCTAGTTTGAGGATGGAAAGCTGTGCTGAAGCGGATGTTGGTGCCCATGGCCTTCTGAAAAGAATCCCAAAACTTGGAGGTAAAGATGCTGCCACGGTCTGAAGAGATCACTTGTGGAATACCGTGCAGAGAGACAATTAGAGAGGTATAGAGTTCCGCCAATTGAGTTGCAGTGATTGACTCTTTGATAGGCAGAAAGTGAGCCACTTTGGTGAGTTTGTCGATGACAACGAATAGAGCATCATTGCCACGCTTGGACTTTGGAAACCCAGTCACGAAGTCCATCTCAATGTGGTCAAACTTCCATTCTGGAATGGCAAGAGGTTGGAGGAGCCCAGATGGCCTTTGGTGTTCTGCCTTCACTCTTCTGCAGACATCACATTCATTCACGAATTGAGCAATCTCGTGCTTCATTCGAGTCCACCAATAAGCCTGCTTGAGGTCCTGATACATCTTCGTGCTCCCAGGGTGGATGGAGAGGAGAGAATTGTGAGCCTCGTTCATGATCACTTTACGAAGTTCACCTTTGGGCACAACAATACGATCCTCGAAGAAGAGAGTATCCTTGTCATCAAGGCGGTAGCACTTGTACTTGGGTTGACTCTTGGCAATCCCAATCTTCACCTTTTTCACCATAGCATCAAGAAGCTGAGCTTGGCGAATCTGGTCTTCCAAGGTAGGAGAGACTTGAAGGTTGGTGAGGAAACCTTGAGGAACAACTTGCAGATTAAGTTTGCGGAAAGCTTCACAAAGCTCGGGTTGATAAGGCTTGAGAATCAGACTGTTGCAATAAGCCTTCCTGCTCAATGCGTCAGCAATCACATTGGCCTTGCCTGGAGTATACTCAATACTCGGATTATACTCTTGAATCATTTCGACCCATCGAGTCTGCCTGAGGTTGAGATTAGGCTGAGTGAAGATGTACTTGAGACTCTTGTGATCAGTGAAAATGTCCACTTTTCTTCCCAATAAGAGATGTCCCCAAGTCAAAAGAGCATGCACAACTGCCGCCAACTCGAGGTCATGAGTGGGGTAGTTCTTCTCGTTGGGCTTCAACTGGCGAGAGGTATAAGCAACAACTTTCTTCTCTTGCATCAATACTGCGCCAAGACCTTGGAGAGAGGCATCACAAAAGACCTCGTACGGCTTGGATTCATCAGGCGGAGTCAGAACTGGAGCAGTGATCAATTTCTCTTTCAAAGTGTTGAAAGCAATGTCACACTCCGGAGACAAAACGTACTTGACGTGCTTCTGGAGAAGATTTGAGAGAGGCTTCGCGATCTTAGAAAAGTTTTCAACGAATCTTCGGCAGTAGCTTGCGAGACCGAGGAAGCTATGGAGTTGCTTCACGTTCTGAGGAGGTTCCCAATTCACAATTGCAGACACCTTCTCAGGATTCACCGCAATGCCCTTGGCAGAGATGATATGACCAAGATAAAGAACCTCATCGAGCCAAAATTCGCACTTGGAGAACTTGGGGTAGAACTTGTGTTCCCTCAGCTTATCAAGCACCAAACGCAAGTGCTTGGCATGATCTTCCTTGTTCTTCGAGAAAACCAGAATGTCGTCGAGATAGACCAGAATGAAGTCATTGGTGTAGGCATTGAAGATGAAGTTCATCATGCGAGAGAAAGTCAGAGGAGCGTTGACGAGGCCAAAAGACATGACAGTGTATTCATATGAACCATAGCTTGTCCTGAAAGCCGTCTTGGGAATATCTTGCTCACGAATTCGAATCTGATGATAACCCATACGGAGATCAAGCTTGGAGAATACTTGGGCACCTTTGAGTTGTTCGAACAGCTCATTGATGTTGGGAAGTGGGTATTTGTTCTTGATGGTCTTCTTGTTCAATGGACGGTAATCAACACAAAGTCGGTCCGTTCCATCCTTCTTCTTCACAAAAAGAACACCACAACCCCATGGAGAAGAACTAGGCCGGATGAGACCCATTTTCTCTTGAATATCGAGTTGCTTCTTCAGCTCCTTCAACTCTTCAGGTCCGAGCTTGTAAGGACGCTTGCACACAGGTTCCGTGCCAGGCTCAAGATCAATGACGAATTCAACTGGCCAGTGCGGAGGCATTCCTGGAAGCTCTTCTGGAAAGACGTCTTGATATTCGCAAACGACTGGAATTTGCGAGATGGCATCGAGTTCACCATTCTCATTGAGAGAAAACAGACGGATGGTATCATCACGAGCGGCAAAGGCAATTACATCCTCAGACGAATGAGTCAATTGAATCTGCCTGGCTGCACAATCAAGCTGAGCCTTGTGCTTAGAAAGCCAATCCATTCCAAGAATAAGATCAATATCTGAGTCACCAAGAACCGTTGGAGAAGCCAGAAACTTGTAGTCACCCAAGGTGATAGTAACATCCGGAACGATGGAGTTAGCATGCATGCGCTTACCGGGAGAGACAACTGCTAACGGACTAGGCAAAACTTGCGAAACCAATTCATGCCTAGATGTAAACGGTCTCGAGATGAAACAATGCGATGCACCAGTGTCAAAAAGAACTCTTGCGGGAATATCGTTAACAGGAAGGTTACCCACGATGACATCTGACGAATCCTCTGCCTGAGCTGCGTTCATCAAGTTGACCTTGGCGTGCTTGGGGTTATGCTTGACCATAGCTGTACTTGCCGATCTCACAGGAGGAGGAGGAGGAAGACGCCTCTGATTGAAGCATTTGTTGGCATAGTGACCCTTCTGTTGGCACTTGTTGCACGTGACCTCTGAAAGCGGACGGTGATACGAAGCACTCGATCTTGGAGCTTGAGACGAAGTCTTGTTCTGAAAGCCAAGGTTGGGTGGGTGGGAAGATCCACTGCCACCTTTGCTCTTTTGCTGATACGGCTGACAAAACGGAGGAGGAGGAAGCCAATACTTCTGCTGCTTGGCCACTTGAGTAGAGGAAGAAGGAGTAGCATCTCTGACTCGCTTCTTGGAAGCATCACACCTCAGTTGAGCGGCCTCTTGCTTCAGTGCCATGTTGTAGAACTCATCGTATCTCAAGGGCTCAAAGAGAACAAGAGCTAGCTGGATTTCTTCTCTGAGACCACCCCTGAACTGGTATATCATGCTCTTCTCATCAGGGACGTCCTGCTTGGCAAAGCGGGCGAGCTTCTGAAACAACTTGTTGTAGTCATAGATAGACAAAGAGCCTTGCTTCAGGTTGCGGAATTCCTCACGCTTGCTTTCAACCACACTCTGAGGAATATGATGAGCTTTGAAGTCTTGACGGAATTCATCCCAGGTAATCGCACGTCCACCTCTGGAATCCTTGTACTGCTGGAACCATTCTGCAGCTTGATCTTTGAGTTGGAAGGAAGCGAACTTGACGAAGTCCTTAGGCCTGACGTTACTGCACTCGAAATGCTTGCACAGATCCACGAGCCAATCGTCAGCATTAGTTGCCTCAACACATTGCTGAAAGTTTTTGACCCGTTAGCAAGGAACTGGTTGAGTGTAGCAAAGTGATTCTGATTGTTGCCTTGGTTCCCTTGGTTGCCTTGATTGCGCTCTTGAAGAATTTGCATGATCAACTGTGTGTTTGCATTGGTTGCGGCCATCACAGCTTGCCATGCCTCCGGAGGAGGGGGAGATGGTGGCGGATCCTGATTCTGATTGGTGCTCTTAGCGGGAGCCATCCTGAAGAGGTTGACCACCGTTAGCACATAGACAGATAAATGAAGCTGAATCCAACGGAATGAAAATTGCAACATAAAGTCTTCACATCCGAACAAAATGAACGAATGCATTCCTCTTGAAATGGTCACATATCCATAAATTGAGAAGCCACTTAGAATTCAGGTAGAGAAATAAATCAATAAGGTACGGATCAAGAACGAATACTCGGTAAGAAATCCCAATCTCAAACCAAATATCCGTGGAAGAAGAACTAGAGCTACAAGAATTCCCACCTATGAAACTCCTGAACCTTTCCGGTTATGCAATCAGGTGTTGGGGATACAGGGGAAGCATAATATCTCACCCAAATCTAGCAAATCCTACATCCAGCTGTATCCATCCTTCAACACATAACCGAGAAAAACTTCGGAAACCATCTACCTCAACCTTCGAAAAGCATCCGTTATACAAGTTATGGCGATACTCTCGAACTCCCACCCTAGTACTGGGTGGTGTCGAGGTTATCTCACCAACGAACTGCATAAAAGAGATTTTCGATGTCGGCGTACTAAACTCAGGTATTCCAGAACTGCAACGATAAAATTATGACGACAACACCTCAGAGCTCAACTCCCCGGGACACTTCCACAAAACCCCTGACAGGAGGCACCAAGACAATGTTCTCGTCATAAAACCATCGGAACGATTCCAAGATACCCGCGTGATCCTAAAATTTTTTTTAGTGAAATTTGAGAAGAGAAGAGTCAAAACTCTACGTCAGGATGCCTTACCAGAGCGATGAGGAGACTGGGAAGTAAAAAGAATTCCTAACTCTCCGATATATAATTCCTAAATGACTCAAAACATTTTTCTAGACACAACTCGGCCGCTAATAACGATCAAGCAATGGGGCTCCTAAGGTCGGGGAAGGCTCTGATTACCAACTTGTAACGCCCTCGATGCGGCTATAGCTCCCACGTGTCGAGGCACAACTTAGAGACATAACCGCATTGAAAGCAATGTCGCAAGTTAGGCAATCATCACAACATCCCATGTAACATAAATAGTAAAGGGGAGATACATAGTTGGCTTACACTCGCCACGTCAATCAAAGTACATAAATAGCATTACAACATACAAACACTCATGGCCCGACTACGGCGCCAAAATAAAAGATAACCCAACATGCGACACGGTCCCGATCACCCCCAACTGGGCACCACTGCTGATCATCAGGGAAAGACATGTAGTATCGTTGAGAGTCCTCGTCGAACTCCCACTTGAGCTCAAGCGCGTCACCTGGAGTGGAATCATCAGGCCATGCATCTGGTTTGGAAGTAATCTATGAGCCACAGGGACTCAGCAATCTCGCACCCTCGCGATCCAGACTATTTAAGCTTATAGGAAAGGCAAGGTAAATATGTGGAGCTGCAGCAAGCGACTAGCATATATGGTGGCTATCCTGTTCGCAAAAGAGAGCAAGAAGAGGAGGCAAAGCGCGAACGAGTAACTAGAGAGGCAACCTGCGGCAAGCATTACTCCAACACCGTGTTCACTTTCTGGACTCCGCCGAGAAGAGACCATCACGGTAACTCACACGGTTGATTCATTTATTTTAGTTAAGGTTCAAGTTATCTACAACCGGACATTAACAAATTCCCATCTGCCCATAACCGCGGGCACGGCTTTCGAAAGTTCAAATCCCTGCAGGGGAGTCCCAACTTAGCCCATGACAAGCTCTCACGGTCAACGAAGGAATAGACCTCCTCCCGAGACGTTCCGATCAGACTCGGTACCTCGGTTCTTCAAGACACTTCGACAGGTTAAAACAAATCCAGCAACACAGCCCGAATGTGCCGACAAATCCCGATAGGAGCTGCACATATCTCTTTCTCAGGGCACACTCAGATTTTCCTAGGTACGGGTAGGCCAGCCCAGAGTTGCCCCTGGTGGCCACCGGCAGCTGACAGGTGGACCAACACTCAAAGGAGCACTGGCCCGAGGGGGTTTAAAATAAGATGACCCTCGGGCTCCGGAAACCCAAGGGAAAAAGAGGCTAGGTGGCAAATGGTAAAACCAAGGTTGGGCATTGCTGGAAAAGCTTTAATCAATATGAACTATCAAGGGGTTCCCATTATAACCCAACCGCGTAAGGAACGCAAAAATCCGGGAACATAACACCAATATGACGGAAACTAGGGAGGCAAGAGTGGAACAAAACACTAGGCGAGAGGCCGAGCCTTCCACCCTTTACCAAGTATATAGATGCATTAAGATAACAAGATAATATAATGATATCCCATCAAGTAAATAAATGTTCCAACAAGGAACGGTCTCCAATCTTCACCTGCAACTAGCAACGCTATAAGAGGGGCTGAGCAAAACGGTAACATAACAAATCAACGGTTTGCTAGGACATTGTGGGTTAGAGGTTTGACATGGCAATTTGGAAGGCATGATAAGCAAGTGGTAGGAATCGTATCATAGGCATAGCAAAAGAGCGATCATCTAGCAAAGCAAAGATAGTAGTGATTTCAAGGGTATGGTCATCTTGCCTGTAAAGTTGTCAGAGTTGACTGGATCCTCGAAAGCAAACTCAACGGGCTCCTCGTTAGCGAACTCGTCTCCCGGCTCTACCCAAACAAGACAAACAAGCAACAAGGACACAATCAACCACGTGCAAAGCTCAAACAATATGATGCAAGGATGGTATGCTATGCGGGATGCGATGCGGGATGCATATGCAAGATTTGACAAGGGATGCATGAAACTGGCCTCAACTTGGAAATCCAAGTGTGACACTGGAAAGATGAGATGAAATCGCTTGAAAACGATATAAAGAACGACGGAATCGGAGTTACGGTTTGGAAATGGCAAGCGATTCAAATATGATCACGTTCTGCGATTTACAGCAAGTAGCCATCTAAATGCAACAAGATGAACATGCTACAGCACTCAAACATGGCATCAAAATCCATGTCAGGGATGCATTCAAGAAGCTTAACAAAAGTCTAGCACTAAGCTACGGCCAATTCATCCATTAACAGGTTCAAACAAGCATGGCAAAAATGCATTTGACAAACAGATTTCAGACTTAGCGAAATTAACACTTGTCTGGAATTTCAGATCAGATAGCACACTTCGGAGCAACAAAACTACATGCTACAGGACCTGAACATGGCAAAGTAAAGCATGGCATGGAGCTACTCAAATAGCTTAACAAAAGTCCCTTAGTGACCTTGAGCCAAAAGGGATCAGAAAATACAATTGCAAGCATGTGAACATGGCAAAAACATAATCAGATCACAGACTTAGTGAAAACTGGAGCATGCTGAAACAGATATCAAGTAGGCATGTTTACGAGCTTGATGCACTCACCACAGAGCAAGTCATGACAATCTAATCATACACCCATCAAGAATACACAAAATGCAAGCTAGACATGGCAAGAACAAAACCATAGCATGCACGGAACAACTACAACATCATCGGCAAAATCGCTAACAAGTAGACAATCTGCCCAGATTCACGAAATGACAAAAGTAGAGCTCGATTGACTCAAGCTAGGGTGCTCCATAATTGCAAACAAAGACATGGATGGATAGAGCACTACAAGATTAACAAATCATCCTTACTGATCATCCTCAAAAGAGGCACGGATCACTAGGACACAACATGAACATATGGCGATATGAGATAAACAGCTTAAGGACTTAGTGGAAATGCTAAGTCCCTGAAATCAGCATTAACAAATGCCTCACTTTGCAAGCTCGTGCTAGTCACCACACACATCACAAAAATACATGGGTTGCACCTCTGGAAAGATGGCAAAACCCTTAACAAAACATATGTAGAGCTCAGGGGCATATCATGCACACATTAATCATGGCAAAAATGACAAATATCTAAATGAAGCAGCAGATCTGACAATTATCTCAAGTAGCACTCTTCTAACAGCATTTCGGGCATTAAGATGAACTCAAATGAAAATGATGCAATGAGATGAAATGATGTACTCTTTGAGGCGAACATTTTTATATGCTATATGCCCAAAACGGAGTTGCGGATGCAAAGTTACGATGCGATCAACAAGGGCATATGAACTAGGGCTTCGGGAGAAAGTCAACCCGAGATATTTCTCAGATCCAGATCCACACGCTTTACGAGGTTCGTCGGAGGATCACTGTTCACCGGAGGGCTCGGGTCGGCGCCGGACTTGCCGGGGCGGCGTGTACGCCGAGGAGGGAGGAGGAGGCCGGGGCGGAGACGACGGCGGTCGAGCGCGGCGAGGGGCGGCCCGGTGGCGGCGCGGCGACTCGCGGGCGTCGACGGTGACCGGATGCGGCGGCTTGCCGGTGTCGAGGCGGAGGAAGGCGGCGGCTCGGGCGCCGCGGAGGAGGAGGACGAAGGCGCGCGGGCAGGGCCGGTCTCGGGCCCGACGGGCTTCGGCGGCGGCGGATGGCGGGGAGCCACGTGGCAGGCGGCGATAGGTCGGCGGCGGCAGGCGGACGCGTCCGGTTGCGGCCGGACGTGTCCGATGGCGGCGGAGCTGAGATTTTTAGGGTTTCGAGGAGGGGATCCGAGATTTGGAATGAGGGGTCTATATATAGAGGTAGAGGGAGCTAGGAGTGTCCAAATGGGGTGCGGTTTTCAGACACGCGATCGTGATCGAACGCTCTAGGTGATGGAGAAGGTTTTGGTGGGTTTTGGGCCAACTTGGAGTGGTGTTGGGCTGCAACACACACGAGGCCTTTTCGGTCCCTCGGTTAACCGTTGGAGTATCAAACAAAGTCCAAATGATACGAAACTTGACAGGCGGTCTACCGGTAGTAACCCAAGGCCGCTTGGCAAGTCCCGGTCCAATCCGGAAATGTTTAATCCCCACACACGAAAGAAAGGTAGAAATGACCACCGGAGGAGAACGAAGCGCCGGAATGCAAAATGGACAATGGGGAAATGCTTGAATGCATGAGATGAACACATATGCAAAAGCAATGCACATGATGACATGATATGAGATGCATGACAACGACAACAACACATGGAGACAAAAACCCGAACCCGAGAAAATAAAATAACTTAAGACCGGAAACGGCAAGAGTTGGATTACATATTGGGTAATTCACATCCGGGGTGTTACAGTGTGGTGCCTGGTAAGTGTGCACATCCAGTGGGCAAAATAGCCCTAGAGGTGGCTTTTGGAGATGATCATGACTCAAGGTCAGAAACATTGACTTTTGAGGTGGTGAAAATCAAGAGTCCGTATCATGCCCTGTTTGGACGACCGGCTTATGCCAAGTTCATGGCGAGGCCGTGTTATGTTTATCTGCAGCTTAAGATGCCAGGTCATAAGGGGACCATCACAGTACATGGGAGCAGGAAGATTGCTATGGAATGTGAGGAAGGTGGGCTTACCTGAGTCGGTTTGTGCCACAGAAGAGCTGAAGTTTTATAAAAACAAGATTGATCCAACAGACATGACTTCTTTGAAAAAGCCAACTACGGAGCACGATCCGGCGTTCAAGTTTAAATCGGCCACAGACACTAAGATGGTTGATTTTATTCCTGGCAATTCATCCAAGAAGTTTAGCATCAGCGCTAACCTGGATCCCAAATAGGAAAACGCACTCATCGAGTTCATCCGTGAGAACCGGGACATCTTTGCATGGAAGCCTTCTGACATGCCAGGTGTACCGAGGGAACTCGCTGAGCACACACTGAATATAGATCCTAAGTTTAAACCGGTGAGGCAGTTTCTCCGCCGCTTCAACGAAGAAAGGCGTAAGGCTATTGGTGAGGAGGTAGCTCGGCTGTTGGCCGTAGGGTTTGTTGTGGAGGTTTTTCACCCTGAGTGGTTAGCTAATCCGGTGCTGGTTCTTAAGAAAAATGGCACTATGTGTGTGGACTACACAGATTTGAACAAAGCTTGTCCAGCAGATCCCTTTGCCCTCCCTCGCATTGATCAGATTATTGATGCTACGGCGGGTTGTGACCGTTTGTGTTTTCTGGATGCTTACTCTGGTTATCGTCAGATCAAAATGGAAGTTAAGGACCAGGAGAAGACAACTTTTATAACTCCCTTTTGGAGCCTTCTGCTATGTCTCCATGCCCTTTGGGCTCAAGAGTGCCTAGGCGACTTATCAGCGATGTGTTCAGAATTGTCTTCATAAGCAGATTGGGCGCAATGTTCATGCATATGTGGATGATATTGTGGTGAAGTCCAGGAAGGAGGAAACATTGATAGATGACTTGAGGGAAACTTTTGACAACCTCCGGGTTTATAAGATGATGCTTAATCCGGACAAATGTGTCTTTGGTGTTCCAGCAGGCAAGCTCCTGGGGTTTCTGGTGTCAAATAGGGGCATTGAGGCTAATCCGGAAAAATTTCAGCAATCACGTCTGAAAGTGCGTTATATCGACTAGAGGGGGGGTGAATAGGCGATTTTTATGAAAGTCTTCAAAACGTGGAAGTTATGAAGACAAACAATAGAAATAAACCTATTACCCTGCAGCGGAAGGTAGACTACACTAGGCAAGCCATAGTCAAGTATTCAATAGAGTGAAAGCACAATGACTAATAGCAGCAATGTAGTAAGGATCAGGTAGGAAGATATTATGAAGCCAAACAGAACACGCAGTCACTCAGTGAAGATAAAAGATAGTGCAATCATACAATGAATTCACAAGGAGTAACAGTACGTAAAGAGAAGGGAAGGATGAAACCAGTGACTCGTTGAAGACAATGATGTGTTGGACCAGTTCCAGTTGCTGTGACAACTGTACGTCTGGTTAGGGCGGCTAGGTATTTAAACCTGAGGACACACAGTCCCGGACACCCAGTCCTGAACACGCAGCTCAGGACACCCAGTCCTCACCGTATTCCCCTTGAGCTAAGGTCACACAGACCTCGCCCAATCACTCTGGTAAGTCTTCAAGGTGGACTCCAAACCTTCACAAACTTTGTTCACCGGCAATCCACAATGTCTCTTGGATGCTCAGAACGCGACGCCTAACCGGCTGGAGGATTCACAGTCCTCAAGTGTAATAAGTCTTCAGATCACACAGACGAGAAGACTTAAGTGATGCCCAATTCTCTTTGGCTCTGGGTGGTTAGGGCTTTATCCTCGCAAGGAATTCTCTCTCAAAGGCTTCGAGGTGGGTTGCTCTCAAACAACAAAAGCCGTACACTAACTCTGAGCAGCCAACCATTTTTGGTTGTAGGGGGTGGGCTATTTATAGCCACTAGGCTACCCGACCTGATTTGTCCGAAATGACCTTGGGTCACTAAGGAACTGACACATGTTCCAACGGTCAGATTTCAAACTCACACGGCAACTTTACTTGGGCTACAAGCAAAGCTGACTTGTCCGACTCTGGACAAGATTCGCTCTCATAGTCTTCACTCGAAGACATAGGTTTTGGTTAGGCATCACTTCAGTCATTCTGACTGGTTCTCTGGACCCCACTTAACAGTACGGTGGTTCCTATGACTCAACAAAGAAGAAGAAAAAGAACTATGAAAGATCTAAGTCTTTGAGCTCCATAGGCTTCATGCGATGTCTTCTCTTGTCATAGTCTTCAATGTGAATATCTTCATATACCACCTTTGACTTCAATGTCTTCATACATTTTTAGGGGTCATCTCTGGTAGGAAAACCGAATCAATGAGGGACTTCTACCTGTGTCATCCTGCAATTCTCACAAACACATTAGTCCCTCAACTAGGTTTGTCGTCAATACTCCTAAACCAACTAGGGGTGGCACTAGATGCACTTACAACGTCCCTGGCTAAACTGGCATGTATCAATGATGTTCAACGCTTAGCCGGCCGGATTGCGGCTTTGAGCCAGTTTATCAGTCGTCTCGGGGAAAAAGCTATCCCTTTATATCATATGCTAAAGAAAACGGATGACTTTGTCTGAAGTGATGCGGCTGATAAAGCGTTTGAGGATTTGAAGAGGCAGTTAGCTGAACCGCCTGTCCTTGCGGCCCCGGTCGATAAAGAGCCTTTACTGCTATATGTGGCTGCTAATGCCCGGGCTGCTAGTGTGGCTATTGTTGCGGAGTGCAAGGAGGCTGGAAAGGAGTATCTGGTTCAACGACCGGTTTATTATATCAGTGAGGTGCTTATCGAATCAAAGCAGAGGTATCCGCATTGGCAGAAGCTGGTGTATGGGGTGTTTATGGCAAGCCAGAAGCTCAAGCATTATTTTTAGGGTCATCCTATCACAGTGGTCAGTTCATCCCATCTGGGAGATATCATTCAAAACAGAGAAGCAACTGGCCGGATTGCTAAGTGAGCTATTGAGCTTGGACCTCATGGACTCAAATATACACCTCGCACAACGATCAAATCTCAAGCACTCGTGGATTTCACCAATGATTGGACCGAGTTGCGGGCACCAGAGGAAAAGCCAGATAACACTTATTGGACTATTCACTTTGATGAGCCCAGGCAAAGGTGAGATATATCATAAAGACAGGTTATGAAGTACCAAGTGTATAACAAGTTATGCACTTTGTACTTGGGGGCTAATGCCTATTTACTCTATCATCAATATATTTTTCACAAGTCTCAAGTACAATGCAAGCATTATCCTTAACACTTGGGGGCTAATGTACATCTGTTCAAAGTTGACGCATTGATTCAAGACCCGATTTACCTTGCAAAGCTAAACCGGCCCTTGGGGGCTACACCGATGAAAACTACAGGAATACAATGATAAAGTACCGGTTTATTTCCAAAGATCAATTGACATATGGAGGATCAGCATGCAAGGATTAAGATATTACAAAGTCCCAGTTTATGATTGCCATCATAAACCGGCCCTTGGGGGCTACTTAGGATGATACTTTTACTTTGGATTTAAGAAAGGAAAAGTGATGAAAATACCACATAGCGTTCCTTCATCAGGTTCACCAAACCGGTTTCATAATCACGGTTTGAGTGCAGATGGTTTAGAAAACCGGAGTGGAGTTCTTGAGCGCTGAGATGGGCATAACTTGACAAGTCGGTGCTCCATTTACCTTTTTCCATGGCAGCATGCTCTTCCTTGGCACTATGTTTTGCCAATATAACAGGATGGCCAGGAGAGTCGTGGCTCATACCGGTAATGATAACATCGCCTTGTTTGTCTCTAGTAGTCTTTTCTGGAGTTGATGGGGTGTCAGTAGCTTTCACCGGACTAGAAGGTCTATCGTCAGCCCGGATGGGATTTGCCAGATCATCATCAGGTACATCAGTGTCCACTTCTAGTTGTTCATCGGTATTGTGATCTTGAGGGGGTGGTTCATCAAAGGTAGCTTCAGGATTTGGATTTGGACCCTTCGGTCCAGCCGTTTGCTCCGGTTCAAGAACTATCTGGTCTTCGGGCGGACTGATCACCCGAGCCTTTTTGCTGGGTCTGGCTTTGGCTCTAAAACAGAAAAAGATGCGAAAATTAAGCATAGTATATAAAGTATGAAAACATCAAAAGAACGGATTGAAGTATTTACCCAGCGACAGTTTTGAGAGGAGGAAGTTGGGTCGCTGTTGACTCGCCAGAGGATGAAGGAGGTGTCACCTGATAATTTGAATCGGACGGATTAAGAGGTTGTCGGAAATAGCCTGCCTTGGGATAAGAATTGTCAGAAGTGGGTGAGACCTCAGATTGGCGCTTTTGAACTAGGGTGTCAGGTAAACCGGCCGAAGTGACCTTTTGGCCGCTGTGCTGGGTTGTGTGGCGAGCCTCGTGCTGCTGCGTCTTCAAAATAAATGTTGGATCCAAGTGAGCAAGAGGATGAGAAAAGCTTACTTTCCGGACCGTGCTACCTCTTGAGCTTGCGTTGGATTTCCCCGAAGAGGAAAGAATGATGCAGCAGAGTAGCGTAAGTATTTCCCTTAGTTTTTGAGAACCAAGGTATCAATCCAGTAGGAGGCCACGCTCAAGTCCCTCGTACCTGCACAAAACGATAGCTACTCGCAACCAACGCGATTAGGGGTTGTTAATCCCTTCACGGTTACTTACGAGAGTGAGATCTGATAGATATAATATTTTTGGTATTTTTGGTATAGAGATGCAAAGTGAAAAGTAAAAGGCAAAGTAAAAAAGCAAAGCAAGATTAAAGTGATGGAGATGGATATGATGAGAATAGACCCGGGGGCCATAGGTTTCACTAGTGGCTTCTCTCAAGAGCATAAGTATTCTACGGTGGGTGAACAAATTACTGTTGAGCAATTGACAGAATTGAGCATAGTTATGAGAATATCTAGGCATGATCATGTATATAGGCATCACGTCCGTGACAAGTAGACCGAAACGATTCTGCATCTACTACTATTACTCCACTGATCGACCGCTATCCAGCATGCATCTAGAGTATTAAGTTAAAAACATAGTAACGCTTTAAGGAAGATGACATGATGTAGAGAGATAAATTCATGCAATATGAAATAAACCCCATCTTTTTATCCTCGATGGCAACGATGCAATACGTGCCTTGCTGCCCCTTCTGTCACTAGGAAAGGACACCACAAGATCGAACCCAAAGCTAAGCACTTCTCCCATGGCAAGAACTACCAATCTAGTTGGCCAAACCAAACGGATAATTCAAAGAGACTTGCAAAGATAACCAATCATACATAAAAGAATTCAGAGAAGATTCAAATATTATTCATAGATAGACTTGATCATAAACCCACAATTCATCGGTCTCAACAAACACACCGCAAAAAGAAGAAGATTACATCAAATAGATCTCCACAAGAGAGGGGGAGAACTTTGTATTGAGATCCAAAAAGAGAGAAGAAGCCATCTAGCTAATAACAATGGACCTGAAGGTCTGAGGTAACTACTCACACTTCATCGGAGAGGCTATGATGATGTAGAATCCCTCCGTGATGACGGCCCTCTCCGGCAGAGCTCCGGAATAGGCCCCAAGACGGGATCTCGTGGATACAGAAAGTTGCGGTGGTGGAATTAGGTTTTTGGCTCTGTCTCTGTTCGTTTTGGGTACGTAGATATATATAGGAGGAAGAAGTACGTCGGTGGAGCTTCAGTGGGCCCATGAGGGTTGGGGGCGTGCGTGGGGGTCTAGGGCGCGCCCCCTACCCTGTGCCCACCTCGAAGCTTCCTTGGTGTAGGGTCCAAGTCTCCTGGGTCATATTCGGGAAGAAAATCACGTTCCAGAAAGGTTTTTTCCGTTTGGACTCCGTTTGATATTTCGTTTCTTCGAAACACTGAAATAGGCAAAAAACAGCAATTCTGGGATGGGCCTGCGGTTAATAGGTTAGTCCCAAAAATAATATAAAAGTGGAAAATAAAGCCTAATATAGTCCAAAACAGTAGATAATATAGCATGGAGCAATCAAAAATTATAGATACGTTGGAGACGTATCAGGCATCCCCAAGCTTAATTCCTGCTCGTCCGTGAGTAGGTAAATGATAAAAAGAGAATTTTTGATGTGGAGTGCTACTTAGCATAATTTCAATGCAAATCTTCTTAATCGTGATATGAATATTCAGATTCGAAAGATTCAAGACAAGAGTTCATGTTGACATAAAAATAATAATACTTCAAGCATACTAACAAAGCAATTATGTCTTCTCAAAATAACATGGCCAAAGAAAGTTATCCCTACAAAATCATATAGTCTAGCTATGCTCTATCTTCACCACACAAAGTATTTAAATCATGCACAACCCCAATGACAAGCCAAGCAATTGTTTCATACTCTAACTTTTTCAAAACTTTTTCAATCTTCACGCAATACATGAGCGTGAGCCATGGATATAGCACTATATGTGGAATGGAATGGTGGTTGTGGGGAAGACAAAAAAAGGGGAAGATAGTCTCACATCAACTAGGCGTATCAACGGGCTATGGAGATGCCCATCAATAGATATCAATGTGAGTGAGTAGGGATTGCCATGCAACGGATGCACTAGAGCTATAAGTATATGAAAGCTCATCAAAAGAAACTAAGTGGGTGTGCATCCAACTTGCTTGCTCATGAAGACCTAGGGCATTTTGAGGAAGCCCATCATTGGAATATACAATCCAAGTTCTATAATGTAAAATTCCCACTAGTATATGAAAGTGACATAACGAGAGACTCTCTATCATGAAGATCATGGTGCTACTTTAAAGCACAAGTGTGGTAAAAGGATAGTAACATTGTCCCTTCTCTCTTTTTCTCTCATTTTTTTATTTTTTTTATTTGGGCCTTTTCTCTTTTTTATGGCCTCTTTTCTTTCTCTCTTTTTTTGGGCTTCTTTGGCCTCTTTTATTTATTTTTCGTCCGGAGTCTCATCCCGACTTGTGGGGGAATCATAGTCTCCATCATTCTTTCCTCACTTGGGACAATGCTCTAAAAATGATGATCATCACACTTTTATTTTTCTTACAACTCAACAATTACAACTTGATACTTAGACCAAAATATGACTCTATATGAATGCCTCCAGCGGTGTACCGGGATATGCAATGAATCCAGAGTGACATGTATGAAAGAATTATGAACGGTGGCTTTGCCACAAATACGATGTCAACTACATGATCATGCTAGCAATATGACAATGATGGAGCGTGTCATGATAAACTGGATGGTGGAAAGTTGCATGGCAATATATCTCGGAATGGCTATGGAAATGCCATAATAGGTAGGTATGGTGGCTGTTTTGAGGAAGGTATATGGTGGGTGTATGATACCGGCGAAAAGTGCACGGTATTAGAGAGGCTAGCAATGGTGGAAGGATGGGAAAAAGTGCATATAATCCATGGACTCAACATTAGTCATAAAGAACTCATATACTTATTGCAAAAATCTAGAAGTTATCAAAGCAAAGTATTATGCGCATGCTCCTAGGGGGATAGATTGGTAGGAAAATACCATTGCTCGTCCCCGACCGCCACTCATAAGGAAGACAATCAATAAATAAATCATGCTCCGACTTCATCACATAACGGTTCACCATACGTGCATGCTACGGGAATCACAAGCTTTAACACAAGTATTCTTTAAATTCACAACTACTCAACTAGCATGACTCTAATATTATCACCTCCATATCTCAAAACAATTATCATGCTTCAATCTTTTCTTAGTATTCAATGCACTCAAAAAAAAGTTTCACAAATCTTGAATACCAAGCATGTTATTATTAAGCAAATTACCATGCTATTAAGAGACTCTCAAAATAATTTAAGTGAAGCATGAGAGATCAATAGTTTTTTTAAAACAAATCCACCACCGTGCTCTTAAAAGATCTAAGTGAAGCACATAGAGCAAAATTATAACGCTCAAAAAATATAAGTGAAGCACATAGAGCAAAATTACATAGCTCAAAAGATATAAGTGAAGCACATAGAGTATTCTATCAAATTTTAATTCATGTATGGCTCTCTCAAAAGGTGTGTACAGAAAGGATGATTGTGGCACACTAAAACACAAAGACACAAATAATACAAGACGCTCCAAGCAAAACACATATCATGTTGGTGAATAAAAATATAGCTCCAAGTAAATTACCGATGGAAGTGGACGAAAGAGGGGATGCCTTCCGGGGCATTCCCAAGCTTTGACTTTTTGGTGTACTTGGATTATCTTGGGGGTGCCATGGGCATCCCCAAGCTTAGGCTCTTGCCACTCCTTGTTCCATAATCCATCAAAAGAATTCACCCAAAACTTGAAAACTTCACAACACAAAACTCAATAGAAATCTCGTGAGCTCCGTTAGAGAAAGAAAACAAAAGACCACTTCAAGGTACTGTAATGAACTCATTCTTTATTTATATTGGTGTTAAACATACTGTATTCCAACTTCTCTATGGATTATAAACTATTTTACTAACCATAGATTCATCAAAATAAGCAAACAACACACGAAAAACAGAATCTGTCAAAAACAGAACAGTCTGTAGTAATCTGTAACTAACGCAAACTTCTGGAACCCCAAAAATTCTAAAATAAATTTCTGGACGTGAGGAATTTATCTATTAATCATATGCAAAAATAATTAACTAAATAGCACTTTCCAAATAAAAATGACAGCAGTTCTCGTGAGCGCTAAAGTTTCTGTTTTTTACAGCAAGTTCAACAAGACTTTTCCCCAAGTCTTCCCAACGGTTCTACTTGGCACAAACACTAATTAAACACAAAAAACACAACAAAAACAGAGTCTAAATAATTTATTTATTACTAAGCAGGAGCAAAAAGCAAGGAATAAAAATAAAATTGGGTTGCCTCCCAACAAGCGCTATCGTTTAACGCCCCTAGCTAGGCATAAAAGCGAGGATAGATCTAGGTATTGCCATCTTTGATAGGCAATCCATAAGTGGCTCTCATGATAGTTTCATATGAAAATTTTATTTTCTTTCTTGGAAAGTGTTCATGCCCTTTTTTAATGGAAATTTAAATCTAATATTCCCTTCCTTCATATCAATAATCGCACCAACCGTTCTAAGGAAAGGTCTACCAAGAATAATAGGGCAAGAAGGATTGCAATCTATATCAAGAACAATGAAATCTACGGGAACATAATTCCTATTTGCAACAATAAGAACACCATTAATCCTTCCCATAGGTTTCTTAATACTAGAATCCGTAAGATGCAAGTTTAGAGAGCAATCATCAAAATCGCGGAAATCTAGCAAGTCACACAAAGTTTTGGGGATATTGGAAACACTAGCACCCAAATCACACAAAGCATAAAACTCATGATCTTTAATTTTAATTTTAATAGTTGGTTCCCACTCATCATAGATTTTTCTAGGGATAGAAACTTTCAACTCAAGTTTTTCTTCATAAGATTGCATCAAGGCATCAACAATATGTTCGGTGAAGGCTTTCTTTTGACTATAAGCATGTGGAGAATTTAGCACGAATTGCAACAAGGAAATACAATCAATTAAAGAGCAACTTTCATAATTAAATTCCTTGAAATCCAATATAGTGGGTTTAGCAACATCTAGATTTTTATTTCTTTCAATCCCACTTTCATCAATTTCATCATAAAGATCTAAATACTCCGAATTTTTAGAACGCCTTCTAGGTAAAGGAAGATCATATTCAGTTTCATCAAGATTCATATTGCAAAACAAAGATTTAATAGGAGACACATCAATAACTTTTAGATCTTCATCTTGATTTTCATAGGAATTGGAAGAACACGCTTTAATAAAGGCATCTTTGGAAGCACGCATCCTAGCGGTTCTTTCCTTGCACTCATCAATGGAAATTCTCATGGCTTTGAGAGACTCATTGATATCATGCTTAGGAGGAATAGATCTAAGCTTTAAAGGATCAACCTCAAGAGAAATTCTATCAACGTTCCTAGCCAAATCATCAACTTTAAGCAATTTCTCTTCAAGCAAAGCATTAAAATTCTTTTGTGAATTCATAAACTCTTTAAAACTATTCTCAAATTCAGAGGGCATCTTATTATAATGTCCATAAGAGTTTTTGTAGGAATTCCCATAATTATTAGAAGGATTACTAGGATATGGCCTAGGATTAAAATTCCCTCTATAACCGTTGTTACCAAAATTGTTCCTACCAACAAAATTCACATCCATAGATTCATTGTTATTCTCAATCAAAGTAGACAAAGGCATATCATTAGGATCAGAAGAAACACTCTTAGTAGCAAATAATTTCATAAGTTCATCCATCTTTCCACTCAAAACATTGATTTCTTCTATCGCATGCACTTTTTTATTAGAAGATCTTTCAATATGCCATTGAGAATAATTAACCATAATATTATCTAGGAGTTTAGTAGCATCTCCTAAAGTGATTTCCATAAAAGTGCCTCCCGCGGCCGAATCTAAAAGATTTCTAGAAGCAAAATTCAATCCGGCATAAAAGTTTTGTATAATCATCCACAAATTCAAACCATGAGTAGGGCAATTACGTATCATTAATTTCATTCTCTCCCAAGCTTGTGCAACATGTTCATGATCAAGTTGCTTAAAGTTCATAATATCGTTTCTAAGAGAGATGATCTTAGCGGGAGGGAAATACTTAGAGATAAAAGCATCTTTGCACTTGTTCCAACAATCAATACTATTTTTAGGCAAAGACGAAAACCAAGCTTTAGCACGATCTCTAAGCGAAAAAGGAAATAGCTTCAATTTAACGACATCATTATCGGCATCTTTTTTCTTTTGCATATCACATAAATCAACGAAGCTATTCAGATGAGTAGCGGCATCTTCACTAGGAAGGCCGACGAATTGATCTTTCATAACAAGATTCAACAAAGCAGTATTGATTTCACAAGATTCAGTATTGGCAAGAGGAGCAATCGGAGTGCTAAGGAAATCATTATTATTGGTATTGGTGAAGTCACACAATTTGGTAGTATCTTGAGCCATCGCGACAAACAAGCAATCCAACACATGAGCAAACAAAAAGGCAAGCGGAAAAGAGAGGGTGAAGGAGAAGGAGAAGGAGATTGGGAAAGAGAGGGCGAATAAAACGGCAAGGGTGAAGTGGGGGAGAGGAAAACGAGAGGCAAATGGCAAATAATGTAATGCGAGAGATAGGGATTGTGATGGGTACTTGGTATGTTGACTTTTTGCATAGACTCCCCGGCAACGGCGCCAGAAATTCTTCTTGCTACCTCTTGAGCTTGCGTTGGATTTCCCCGAAGAGGAAAGGATGATGCAGCAGAGTAGCGTAAGTATTTCCCTCAGTTTTTGAGAACCAAGGTATCAATCCAGTAGGAGGCCACGCTCAAGTCCCTCGTACCTGCACAAAACGATAGCTACTCGCAACCAACGCGATTAGGGGTTGTCAATCCCTTCACGGTTACTTACGAGAGTGAGATCTGATAGATATAATATTTTTGGTATTTTTGGTATAGAGATGCAAAGTGAAAAGTAAAAGGCAACGTAAAAAAGCAAAGCAAGATTAAAGTGATGGAGATGGATATGATGAGAATAGACCCGGGGGCCATAGGTTTCACTAGTGGCTTCTCTCAAGAGCATAAGTATTCTACGGTGGGTGAACAAATTACTGTTGAGCAATTGACAGAATTGAGCATAGTTATGAGAATATCTAGGTATGATCATGTATATAGGAATCACGTCCGTGACAAGTAGACCGAAACGATTCTGCATCTACTACTATTACTCCACTCATCGACCGCTATCCAGCATGCATCTAGAGTATTAAGTTAAAAATAGAGTAACGCTTTAAGCAAGATGACATGATGTAGAGAGATAAATTCATGCAATATGAAATAAACCCCATCTTGTTATCCTCGATGCAATGATGCAATATGTGCCTTCCTGCCCCTTCTGTCACTGGGAAAGGACACCGCAAGATCGAACCCAAAGCTAAGCACTTCTCCCATGGCAAGAACTACCAATCTAGTTGGCCAAACCAAATGGATAATTCGAAGAGACTTGCAAAGATAACCAATCATACATAAAAGAATTCAGAGAAGATTCAAATATTATTCATAGATAGACTTGATCATAAACCCACAATTCATCGGTCTCAACAAACACACCGCAAAAAGAAGAAGATTAAATCGAATAGATCTCCACAAGAGAGGGGGAGAACTTTGTATTGAGATCCAAAAAGAGAGAAGAAGCCATCTAGCTAATAACTATGGACCCGAAGGTCTGAGGTAAACTACTCACACTTCATCGGAGAGGCTATGATGATGTAGAATGCCTCCGTGATGACGGCCCTCTCCGGTGGAGCTCCGGAACAGGCCCCAAGATGGGATCTTGTGGATACAGAAAGTTGCGGCGGTGGAATTAGGTTTTTGGCTCCGTCTCTGTTCGTTTGGGGGTACGTAGATATATATAGGAGGAAGAAGTACGTCGGTGGAGCTTCGGTGGACCCACGAGGGTGGGGGCGCGCCTGGGGGTGTAGGGCGTGCCCCCCTTCCTCGTGCCCACCTCGAAGCTTCCTTGGCGTAGGGTCCAAGTCTCCTGGGTCATATTCAGGAAGAAAATCACGTTCTAGAAAAGGTTTTTTCCGTTTGGACTCCGTTTGATATTTCGTTTCTTCGAAACACTGAAATAGGCAAAAAATAGCAATTCTGGGTTGGGCCTCCGGTGAATAGGTTAGTCTCAAAAATAATATAAAAGTGGAAAATAAAGCCCAATATAGTCCAAAACAGTAGATAATATAGCATGGAGCAATCAAAAATTATAGATACGTTGGAGACGTATCAGACCGCTTGACAGATTTTTTGTGTTGGCATAGAGCCTGAACCGGAGGAAAGGATAATTACCTCTACATCGTCAGCCTGGCTGCCCTCCACGTCCTCCTAATAAGTATCATTGTCAATGAGATGCATGAAAAGGGAACCAAGCGAATCAAGTTCTACCTCAACTTCCGGTTCATCCGGGTCGTCGTCCAGTTCCGTACTCATGCGTTCATGTGCTTTCCGCTTTGTGGTTTTTTTAACGGCTTTGGTTTTAGGGCGGGCAGTTTTTGCCGCTTTCTCTTGAGGTTTCTTCTTCTAAAACGGATCATCACCCTGTTTAAAAGTAAAAAGAAGGGTATTCAAGGGTTGTACAGTCTAAAGATATCAAGGGTAAAGAGGAGGAACAATACTCACAGCAGGCAGTTTATTCTGCATGTAAAAGGGGTCTAGTCCGGTTTGGCGACATACAGCTTCCGATTCGTTCAATATCTTCTTGACGGCCTCAGCGACCTCTTCATCGGTTAGCTGAATGTTGGTATGACATTGGGAGTCCTCTACTTCACCAGTATACTCGCACATTAAGCCGGAGCGGCGACTTAACGGCAAGATGCTCCAAGATATCCAACAACGGACAAAGTCTACACCTGTTAAATCGTTGGCCAAGAAGGCTCTCAGCTTGGCGAGTTGAGGTGCATACGGGGCCCGTTCCTGGGCACTTAGGCGTTGTGGAAGTGGATGAGTATTGGCAAGCCGGTGGGCCCGGTAACCCGGCAGAGGATTTTTGTCTTCGGGGGAGGTGTCTTTACAGTAGAACCAAGTTTGATTCCACTCATTGGGGTGACTGTGCAGCTTGGGGTGAGGAAATTCAACCTCTTTTTTTAATGGAGACGCCACCGAGTTCAGTATTGGGTCCGTCTACAAATTCAGTGCGCCGGTTCAGATGGAAGAAATCCCGGAACAGCTCCACAGTTGGCTCTTCTTGGAGGTACGCTTCACAGAAAACTTGAAAGTTGCATATATTAGATACCGAGTTGGGTCCAATATCTTGAGGGTGGAGTTGAAAGCTGGCAAGCACATCCCGGAAAAACTTTGACCCGGGCGGTTTGAAACCACGGCCTATGTGATCAACAAACACAACTACCTCACCCTGCTTAGGGGTGGGAGGATTTTCCGGCCCAGGAACTCACCACCGGATCTCATTCTTCTTTAGTAAGGTTCCGATCTTGACCATTCCATTTAGTTGCTCCTCGATAACCCGAGAGGAAGCCTAGTTGCAGGAATAAAACTGTTTGGCCATTGCAAGTGAAAAGCTGAAAAGAAATACCGGTTTACATTTCATTCATGGTAGTGCATAAGGTGCAACGGGATAAAGAAATCCAAGTATGTAAATTTCGTAAACCGGAGGCTGATACAATGATGAATGCCAAAGCGATAAACGGAACAAAGGTATACGCATACTGCTAAACCGGAGTATGGCAACGAAGATAATGGGATTGCCGGTTTACAAGGGGACTAATGGTATGTGATAGATTGCTTTCTACAAGGGTAAACCGCCTATGTGGTAAAGAAGATACAGATCTAAGGCAAGAACGACTAAATAAGGTAAAACAGGTTTCACAAGATTACATGAAAATTTTGGATCTACTTTAAGACATGAAAAGCAAAAAGATTTAGACCTAAAAATATTGGTCCCGAAGCGGTTCACAAAGGTCCAGATCAGTTTTTATGCGCATAAGGGTTTTTTGTGATAGCAGAAGATAAGGAATGTTGTAGCTGTTACACGGAATACATCAAGCTGGAGGTTTTTATCCATGGACTAAGGAGGAACAGGGAAGAACAGTGCCGGAGCTTCGATGAACAATGAAACCCTAGATAGATCTACAGAGGAGGAAAGCGAAAGACTTACAGCGGCTGTTGAAGCAGCGGAGGTACGCCGCGGCTCTCTGGTGCAACCAGGTCAATGCAGCGGCCAACGGAGAGGCGGAAGCGAAGCTCGGCGACGGCGGCGGCGCTCGGGTGCAGAGGCGTCGCGAGGAGGAAGAAGAAGCGAAGAGACGTAGGGGAAAAAAGGAAACGACCCGTGGCCCTGTTTATAAGGTAAAGGGGAAGGTAACAGGCGCGAGGATCAAGGGGTCAAAATATTGGATACCTAACAGGAGCGGTCGCCTCGATTGTCGGAGGCTCATTAACTGAAGGTGAGATGTACCATTTTTAAATAACAAGATGGCGTCATGGCGATTTAACATGATCCTGGAGTATGACGTCACAACGTTTTACAAGATTAAGGTGAAGGTGAAAGGGAAGAATTTTTCTAAGTGTTGAAGATTGACATGAACAAGTTCAAATCAATCTGGGGCCTAATGTTGGTGATATTACTACTGGACGTAAACCGGCCAGGAGTAGCCGGATTAACTCCAAGAAGATCAGAAGCCCATGAAGACGTAAAGATGGTGGCGCTTTACGAAGGCCCAAAGGCCCAAAGGCGAATTAATGCCTGTAGATGTAAATCGACTTTCTCATGTAACTTACATTGTAAGATAGGAAGGATAGAGACCGAGCCGGACACGTTTATGATCCGGCCTCGGGACTCTGTAAACCGGCGGACGTCAACCTGTGTATATAAAGGAACGACCCGACAACGGTTTAAAGACAACAGACAACAACTCGAGAGCCAGGCAAAGCGGATTCGCTCCTTGGTCATCAAAACCCTAGCAATACCAACACGACTAGACGTAGGCTTTTATCTTCATCGAAGGGGCCAAACTAGTATAAAAAACTCTCGTGTCCCTTGTCCGATTTAACCCCTTTAAGCTAACCGTAGCGATGGCTCCACGACTAAGTCCTTTCACGAGGACATCTGCCGTGACAAACCCACGACACTAGGGTTTGTCGGCGACGGGGGAGCGAGCTTGCCTAGATGTGGACGGCGAGTTTGGATGAGGACGGCTCCGCCGCACGGTCTGCTTAAAAAAGTGCGACCGCCGTCGCTGACGCGTGGACCCGTGGTCATAAATTAAGCTGACCGCATGACATCGGGTAGTTGAGCGGCCGCCAGGTGGGGACGCGGCGGACAGTGAGAAGACGCGTGTGACGTCCGTTGAACGTCCGCGCCGACGCATTTAGGACGCAAATTTGGGCCGCAAATGCGTTGGCGCGGACGCGAAACAGACATGATTTGGGTTTGGGTCGGTGCGTTGGGCCATTATTTTTACCCATGCCGACCCGAAAAGACGCGAGGAATAAAATGGGTCGCCCTATTAAAGTTGCTCTAATTGAAGCTTGTCCCAAAGCTACACGAACTGATCGAACCCCATTGGAGTTGCTCTAATAGAAGCTTGTCCCAAAGCTACACGAACTGATCGAGCTCTCTTCTCTGGGGCTACCAATTCTTCGCAAACCCCTCAGCCGCCGGCCTTTCAGTCAGCGCGCCCTGGACCCCTCTGGGACTTCCTTCGAGCAAGCAGGTAAGCATCATCGGTGCCCTAAATTTGGATACGATTCAGAACTGAGAGCGAAAGCGCATCCGTAGTCCGGCATATGCTGTCTGTCCCTGTCTGCTGCTGAAGTCCGTCCCGGTGTTAAATTTCTGTCCGCATAACCGGCCGGTGTGTCGAATTTTGTCAAGTCATATGACAAGAATTTCTCTTCTTTTTTGGCTACGAATCACCAAGCTGAGAGAGACACACCTCCGTATTCTTTACCATGAATCGTCAAGAAATGTCACGAGGTTCAAACCGGGCAAAGCACTAAGGTGCACTTGACAAGAAACGGGAATGGAAACAAAAGCATGGCCACACTTTTGATGCGTGGCACCTAATGCTGACCTTTGAAAGCTGGAAGCATATTCCTGCAGGCCAAGCCGCAGGTTCTCCCCTGAATCTGCTTGCCACAGCCACATCTTCACGACCCTTCTGCAGCACACAAGAGATGCCGTGGTATGACCATCGCGCAGCCAAAAGGGACCTAATCGTCAGGATTCAGCAGCCAAGAAACAACGAGGATACAGGGTTGTTCCCTCGTTTTGCCGCATCATCATCATCATCCTTAGTCCCATGGTTCAGGTGTGATTCAGTGATGGTTCAGGTGGGATCCTTAGTCCCAAATCTGTGATCGATACTGATGGCTTTTGCTGCTATTGGGCTGCAGGGAGTTATCATGCACAGCTTAGGAAGCACAATTCTTCTTCTTCTGGTAATACTATGTGTGGTGTTGCTGTTAGAAGGGGCAGCAGCTTGCTCAGGCGGGCGATGCGAGGTCGGTCACGTTTCTATCTGTCTATCCTCCTCGCCGGCCTTGCCATGACCGTGAGATATTTCTTCTGGAGATATAATAGAGGTCTGGTCTGACGCTGGGATTTGCAGCTCGGCGACCGATGCTCGTCAGAAGCCGACTGCGGGTCCGAGCTCTACTGCTACAACTGCTGGATCGAGTTCGCCGGCAAAAGGTGCGTCCGGACGACGGTCGCCGACCCGTTCAAGATAGCTGTGAGTGGTGGACTCGTGCTACTCTGCCATTGCTCTGTTTTCTTCTACTCATCTCCATTTCTGCAACTGTTCGTTATCTAGTGCTGCTCATCTTTCATTCCTTATTAGGATACATCGTTGCCGTTCAACAAGTACGCGTTCCTGACGACGCACAACTCGTTCTCGATCCGCGGCGAGCCGTCCCACACCGGAGTCCCGCGGATCACGCTTTACAACCAGGACGATTCGGTCACCGATCAACTGAATGTCTGAATGTGACCCATCACTACTTCAAATTTGCTGGTAATTTCAGTCAGTCAGTTCTTGGATTCTGACTGAACTGCGCGGTCCGCCTTCCGCAGAACGGAGTCCGGGCGCTGATGCTGGACGTGTACGACTTCCGCGACGACATTTGGCTTTGCCACTCAAAGGGAGGGAAGTGCTTCGACTTCACGGCGTTCGTGAGTAAATTGAACTTGACTAGTGTTCTAGGACGGCATTGGAACTGAAGATTGTAGTATCATCGGTGATTCTGCAGGAGCCGGCCATCGGCACCATGATGGAGGTCGAGGCGTTCTTGTCGGCGAACCCGTCGGAGATCGTGACGCTGATCCTGGAGGACTATGTCAGCGCTGACCACGGCCTGTCCAAGCTGTTCGACAGCGCGGGCCTGACCAAGTACTGGTTCCCGGTGTCGAGCATGCCGCGGGACGGCGGCGACTGGCCTCGCGTCCGCGACATGATCAGGCGCAACCACCGCCTCCTCGTCTTCACCTCCGACGAGATGAAGCAGCGCGCCGAGGGGATCGCGTACCAGTGGAACTTCATGGTCGAAAACCAGTGTAAGATTCAGCGGTGGGAATTTCTCAGAACGAAGCCGAGATGCTGATCATGTGGTGGCGCATGCAGACGGCGATGGCGGGATGAGCTCTCGCGCGTGCCACAGGCGCGCCGAGTCCCTGGCCCTCGACAACCGGACGAGGTCGCTGGTCCTGGTGAACTACTTTCACACGGTGCCGCTCCGGGTGACGGCGTGCGTGGAGCACTCGCTGGGGCTCGCGGACGTGCTCCGGGCGTGCCACGCCGCCGCCGCCGACCGCTGGGCCAACTTCCTGGCCGTCGATTACTACAAGGTACCGCGCGCGCTACTTTGCCTGTACTAATCCGTGGAATGCCTCAAACTTGTTCGGTTTCAGAGAAGCGACGGCGGCGGCGTGTTCGAGGCCACGGACATGCTCAACGGGATGCTCATCTGCGGCCGCGACGACGTGCGCGCGTGCACGGTGAGATCTCCGTTTTTCTCCTTCCTCCGGTAAATAATCGAGTGAAAATCGTGACGAGCAGCTTTGTTTGCGTGCCTTCTTGCTGCTGCAGAAACGAACTCTGAAGGACGTGCTGTATGGCCTGCTCGGCAAGGCTGGGCTGATGCCGGGTCACGGTGGGACGACGAGGACATGAGAAGTCGTTCGGTTCTTGTTGGTTGTGCTTGTCATGAACTCATGTCGCGTGTGCAGCAATGCGTGAGAGATTGGATTGGGTGCCAGGGAGGACGGACAGGACCAGCCTTGCTGCGCTCGTGCACCGGTGCACGCCGGCCGTGAGAGCGCAACTACTGCTGGTGGATGCTAGTACTCCATTGTACTGCTGGTACTGACACTGATATTGTCGAGAGAGAAAAGTTGTTGCTCCATGCAGACGTTGGATAGGTGCGGGTGGGATCGGGACATTCGTGGACATTTGTGGTATGGTACTGATACTGCTGGTACTGTCCAGAGAGAAAAGTTGTTGATTCATGCAGACTTGTCATTAGCCAGACTTGTTTAGCAAAAAGTAAAAAAAAGGTTTTAGAGAAACTAGTATAAATGCCCATGCGTTGCACCGGGCAAAAAAAATCTTTAAAAACTACTTTGTCTCTCACTATGTGCCACTTTCAGTATGCTCATTGTCAACGAAGGGCGTGTGGATCTTTTTCCCCGCCGGGTCTTCTGGATCTATTATGTTTAGGTTTCCAGGGGATCTGTCCAAATTCAACCAGTTTTTGTGGTCTTCGGAGTTTCTACATGCCATCTTATGGTCTACATCAACAACTTGCCAGCCCATTCTTCCATGTTTGTAAGGACACGTGTTACTTAATCTTTGGCCTTAGGCCTTTTTGCAAGTAAAAGTAAAAGAAAAGGCTTTAGAGAAAGATGTTTACGAGAACAAGGAGAATTGGTCATCAGACGATTTCCTCTAAATTATATGTACATCCCGTAAAACGGCTTTTAAGAAAAGCTTTTTAGATGAGCGATTGGAGTTGCTCTAAGGCCTCACAGGACCAACGTACCAAACAGCCGACATCTTAGAAGTGTAGATCAAAATGATCCAAACTATAGACATACGAACAAATACCGGGCCAAGTCAATTCCTTCGAAGACAAACACTGATAGTATCCCATGAGATCCGCCGGAGATACACCTTCACACGTCCTCCAACTATGTTAGACACACCTTTAGGACGGGGCTAGAGATAAAAAAAAACTTCATCTTCAAGGAGCCACCGCCGCCTTCTTTCTTGAGCAAGACAAACATCTATCTATGCGTACCAATAAAGTATGATATGATGCGTTTCTCCATTTTTTGGCTTGTTCACCCACACTATAAATTTCCGGTCCTCCAAAATAATGATTTGTTTTTGTTCACAATGTTGTTACCATTCTTTTTACCCATCAATTGTTGCTTTTTCCTTCGAGCGTGCTGGCTGATATCTATTGGGCCTCACTCGTCGCTCAAACAAAGCCGGCGCAGCAACACAGTCAGGAAAAACGAGGCAAAAATAATTGTTCGAGTGTAAGACATGAACTTGTGACCTACCATCCTATTCCTAAATGTGCAGCAAAGTGAGCTAGCTATCGTGTATGCAGAAAAGATGAGGTTTCCAATTTTTGATATACTCATATTGGACGACCTTGGTCAGGCCCGCGCTGTGGAACAGCTTGGACAGTACGTGTGCGGTGTGCCATATTGGATGGATTCCCATGTACGAATCTCTATGGCTACACAAGGAGTGAACATCAGGTCGTCCTTTCAGCTATTGAACTGTCCCACCTTGCTTTCTTACACCGAATCGCATCAATTTATATATGTCTATGAATTAAAATTAATAAGCCGCCTCAAGGAGTATGTCTCATTTGGTCACAATATGAGCACACTCTTGTGTGAGGAAGGAAGAAATTAAATCCCGCTATTATGAGTTGTTGAGCACGAAGGGAAACAATTACTTGCGTGAGAAGAATGAAATAAATTCGGCAGCAAAAATGAATAAATTAGAAGAATGAATAAATAAATTCCATTCATTAAATCCTCTTATGAGCAGGAAGGAAAAGAATTCAAAGAAGAAATAACTTCGTATTATGAGCAATTGAGCACGTAGAATTTTTTTAAGAGATATGCATTTGGCAGGAAAGAATGGAACTAGAAGGACTCTGGGATGAGAGAGAGGACCCATTAAATAAACGGGCTTGCATGCTAAAACTAACTCGACTCAGATTTAACCAAGTCTCAGTTCACCTTGCAACATTTTGTCCCATCGTTTGCAACATTTATTTCTACCGGTTGCAGCATCTGTCTTGCTAGTTGTAGCATGCCATCCCTCGTCGATTGTAGCACGTCATCTTATCACTCGCAACATCCTCCATTGAAGGTTGTAGCATTTTAGTCAGAATGGTTGCAGCATATGTTGGAGTTGCTTGTAGTACCGTTGCAATATTTTTCCTCGCCGTTTGCAACATCCAGTCGTGCCGATCGTAGCACCACAACTACGCTCACGTCACTCGACTGAGACTTCGTTAAATCTTAGTCCATCGAGTCTAGACAACCCTTAAATAAATGAGGTCATCACACACGCTAAGTAACCTACATGTACCCGCACAAAAATAACTTGCATGTATGTTGCGTACTCCATTTCCTGATAATGTTGTTTCGAATTTCATGTGGTACATATAAATTATGCTTGGTTATGTTTATATGGAGTAAGGAATTATTTAGGGCAGTGTGGAAGTTAAGTTTTTTTCAAGGGAAGTGCGAAAGTAAAGTTAACAGTTGATTGATTTGTAGCTAATGGAAATGAACTCCGTGAATATTAATTTTCACTTTTATGCTTGATGGTTAGAACAACAAGTTTACTCCCACATTGCTTTGTCATGGAGTTATCATCATGTAATAATAATGATTACTATGGATGTGAGAGCATGTTGTGAGAAGACCAAAATTATAATGTTGGGGAATCAGTGTTGACATCACGTATATGTAAGTTCAGGATGCTCACCTGTTTTGTTTTTTAAACTATGTTTTGTTGGCCATGGCAGAAGAACACGACACAATTCGCTACCGGAAACACGCCCAAGTTCAAGGTAGAGACGAAGAAGGTGACGACAATGAAGTGTATGCAACTATGTTCAGTCAAGAAGTTGATAGCCTCCATTTCAAAAGAAGAAGAAGAAGAAGAAGAAGAAGAAGTTGATATCCTCACACCTTAACATAATCTGCATTCAGAATTATAATTGTGTGCGGTCAATAAGGAAATTCACCGCCTGATATGTCAAAGACATGATTAGTGTTGAACCACGTGAAGAGGAATGTGACGGTTGCAACACATAAGGAATTACAAGTCGATGCAGGGAGGGGCTCGTGAAATCGGCATAGTAGAGTGTAATGACTTAGCTCACCGCCTCCAGATTGATCACATTTGTTGTAAATAGGTAGACAACTGACCACCATCAACGATGGTGACAAAGAGAAGAAGTGGCAATATAGATGACTTGCTAGAAGTATGTGAGAGCTAAGTTTTCTCATTGCAATGCACGAGCATCTGTGCTAGTCCCAACGAAAGCTAAAAAAATTCAAAACGAAGTGTTCTCTATCGGCAAAGGCCGAGATCCATCACACCTCCATAGATTTATAGGCACAAGATACAAGGCAGACCGGCAGCAGCGGGAGGCAGGGGAAACCCTACCGCCCTGTGCGCCCGAGACACGAGCGAAGGGGTACAGGGAGTCCTATGCTAGCTGGTGACGGTACGTTAAACTTGTCTTTCAACCCCGCCCTGGCGATCACGAACGTGTAAGATGAACAAAGGGATTAAGGGAAGAATCCCCGATCGAGAAATTGAGAATCGCAGTACGATTCCTCAACGCACTCCGGCGTACGTAGGATCTCACAAAGAAACCATTTCAATAACTAGCGCGTACTACTACTACTACATCCAGCGAAGATGCCCTCTCTCGTGCACACAAGCTGCTGTAACGTACTGATTTGAAAGCTCTTCCGTGCTTTAACGTACAGAGGGGGAAAGGTGCCCTCCCTTCCCTTGTAATGTGTGATCTTCAAGTAATCGAACTGGCACTCGAGGTGCACGACGCTAAAGTTATGGGATTGTTTTAAAGTAAAATCCCCGTAGCTTTTCTCTGTACGCAAACATCCGGTAGATTTGGCACTTTTTGGTACTATTGTACTAGTAGATGAATGCGCGTGCTACGGGCGACCACTCATGCACAGTAATAATGTATTCATTGGCTATTTCAAATTATTAAGCATGCATTTGCATTATTATAAAACCTTAAATGATAATAAAGCGCACTGGAATAAATAAATGCCTAAAACATAAATCAACGCATTGAAGCCTGTTAATTTTTTTTTGACCCGGTAGCGAAAATCCCTTTAATGATAATGGTAGTTTTCTAAGGGGATAAAACAACCTGGGACGGAGCCCATTATTGAATTGAATTCAATTTGGGCCCTACCGCTGTCTGTGCTCCGCTCAAATGACCGATCTGAGGGATCATCGCAACAGAAACCCAAGCAACTATTTCCCTTGATTTTTCGGATCAAGCCAAACAGAGGCGGTGTCGACTGTCTATTTGCTTGTCGGCGACTACTACGCGCTTGGAGCTTGATCTACCGCAGAGGAACGCGAGGGCCGCAACTACTTGATGACAATCGCGGAAATGGCACAGAGGCATTCATGCCATGATAGAGTTGGTGGCGAGCGTGGTGACGTGGTGAGCCACTAAAGGGAGAGCGCTGGGTCGAGGTGCGGGCAGGCGGTGCGGCAGCCCCGTCGGCCATGAGCTGACGATAGTAACAACGCATGGCATGGTGGCTATTGTTTTTTTTTTTTGAGGAATTAGCATGGAGGCTGCGTGGGGAGGGAAGGTTGGGCCACTAAGGTATAATGTTTCCATGTCAAACTTTAGTTTAGGAAGATGTGATTTCTTGTGGGCATGAAATGCCTCCTTTTTCATGCACACAAGTACATCTAAACCATGCCCGTTGTATATTACCACGATTGCTCTCTGAAATGAAAAAAAATAAACTGTAGCTACAAAACAGGCGATGAATGCCGTCGCCATCACTTCCCACTCCGGCTTCGCCGACCCGACGAGGTGTCATCTTCTCTCCCTCCGTTCGAGCTAGCTAGGAGTCTGCTATGGAGGTGCTTCGTGCGTTATCTTCCACTACTCCGGCACCAGGGGGTGCGCCGGCTTCCAGACTTATGGAGGCCGAAGGGCAGCCCCCTCTTTCTTCTTCTTCGACGCTGCAACAGCCATCTGTGCCTTGCGGAGTCGACGGGATGGGCTTCGAGGCCGATGTTACTCCTTCACCGTTGAGGCGCAGCGGGCGTCATCATGTTGGGGCTGACGGATCCGCAGTCACCGACGATGATTCTTTGGTGAAGGCCATGCGTAGGACTGCTGCTCGCAACCTCGACTTCGAAGGTTATCCATGTTTGTACACGATGGCTCCGCACGTGGTCTATCCTGCAGAAGCCGGAGGACAGGGACCTTTTTATGATGGCGTCTACATGGAAGCATACGGCCAGGAAGGTTTTCTACCCACATGCATGGCGGTGTGATTTACGGATAGGGTCTACCGCTTCCTAGGCTGGACATGATTTATTGCTTGGCTTTGTATCGAATTATTTCAATTTAGAGTGTCGTGAACTTTTTGCCTGTGCATCTAACTATGCAGAGGCTGGACTTTCTTTCAATATGACTGTATCATCTCGATATATCTATTCAATGAAAAGTCCTTTATCGAAAAAAGCTACAAAACAGGCAACTAAATCACCGTGATTGCTTCATGAGAAATACCCGAAGGTTAAGTTATTTTCGGAAGATGTAAAATGTAAATAAATTGCCATGATTTATTGGTTTACCAAACAGAAAGTAGGTTACCCCACCCGATTGATATGCATCAATTGCATTACCAATTTGATTTGAGGATAATCGGACAAGGTAAAAAAAACTGGATGTAGAGGTTGGGGTGAGTGTTTCGTGAATGAAAGATAAGACAGACAACAAAACGTTAAGTTCTTTTTAAGTAGGCGAGATGAGATGCTGGCGCCTTGTCCACAGCTAAATCAAGAACTATTTCTGTTGCCTAGGACTTTGAAGTTACTGATTGGTAATTTAAATGATGTGGCATAGAATTAAATGAAAAAAAAGAGAATTGAGTATTATATTATGATACCGTATCATAATAAATACTATACTACTATGTGTCATCCATGCCAATAAACAAAATTATATACGATAATACTATTATGCATTACAAAGCTAGTATCATACATCAGTATCATAGATATGATACTAATTTATGATATTACCCATTACAAGCAGCCTAATCTCATAAACATGAGCTGACATCATATCATTTGTTGCTCTGGGAAGTCTGACTGATTCACCAAGGACCACACTGAGACTGCATGCATACTGCTCACTTCCATGACAAGCAAAGGGAAAAAGGCAAAAAGGAGCAGCCCACACCGGCCGCGGCCGGTCCACTCTGTCCGGCCCAGCCGGCCCGGGCCTGCACTAAACCCCCGCCCGGCCTCCTCCATCCTTATATACCCTGTCCGTTTCCCACACCTCTCCGCACCCCGGCCGACCACCGCCTGCCCGTCCCCTGCCCGCCTCCTCCGCCTCGCCGCGATGGCCGCCCCGACGACGCCGCTGCTCAAGGACAAGCTGGACATCGTCATCCCGACGATCCGCAACCTCGACTTCCTGGAGATGTGGCGGCCCTTCTTCCAGCCCTACCACCTCATCATCGTGCAGGACGGCGACCCGGCCAAGGTCATCAAGGTGCCCGAGGGCTTCGACTACGAGCTCTACAACCGCAACGACGTCAACCGCATCCTCGGCCCCAAGGCCTCCTGCATCTCCTTCAAGGACTCGGCCTGCCGCTGCTTCGGATACATGGTCTCCAAGAAGAAGTACATCTACACCATCGACGACGACTGCTTCGTGAGTGCTCTGCTCTCTCGCCGTCTCGCTTACGAAATCTTCCGATGTAGTTGTGTGATTTGGCTCGAGCGCGCTGGATCGCGTCCGAATTTGGTCGGAATTATGCAGTGTCCTGCACTGTGTGATTTTGTCACGGGACGGGAGGTGGATTTTGGTGTGGGTGGGGCTCAGATCTGGTTGGGGGAATTGAGGAGAAACGCGAGATCTCTCATTAATTTCTTCGTGGGGAGGGTGCTGCATTACATTGTTACTCGTGTCAGTTATGATCGCCCAGTTCACTCGCGTGTAAAATCACGTGATTCGTAGCCTGTAATCTGGGTAGTTTTTTTTGAGAGGAAGTGATCTGGGTAGGTAAATGCAAATTTTCACCAGATGACTGACTGATATATCTAGTTGGCACTGTATAGCGTGATAGTCGCATCTATAGATCTAACAATGTTAGTTCAGTTTTGGATATCAATATGAAATACATACGGACTGAAATGAGCGAACAAACACACTAAAATGTGTCTATACATTCAGAAAAAAGTTAAAACATCTTATATTTGTGAACGGAGGGAGTATGAGGCATTGGAGGTGGCCACACTGGTTTGGTCCTGTGTTGCTTGCAGTTGGATGGGTATGAGGTGGAGTTGTAAGCTATGGATATGTGGTGTTGGTAGTTTGTTACCCCACAATTGTGGTAGGATTAATAATTTCTGATATAACAATGCAACCGTACAATTGTAAGTATCGCCTGCCGCCTTACTTTGTCACTTATGCCGATGCATCTTTTGCTTGTGTCTGAGGGTCCTCATCAGTACTTTTAGCTTTGGGATAAATGATTGTCTAACAATTTTGAAATGATTGCATCTTGTGTGGATCGATCCGGAGCCTAAAGTGATGGCATATATGGACTGAGCGATAGATGTGACCATCCTTTTTCTTTAATGGGCTACATACCTTCTTCTAGTTGGATTTATCTCTAGTTATAAAACATACCTTGGCGCGAGGTGTTTGTTTTGACAGCTACCTTGACACAAGGTATGTAAAATAACAATTGTGTATTCACGTGAGGGTCCCACCTACTTGCTAAATATTTTAATTTTGTTGGATCTCTGAGATGGCCTATGAAGCAGAGATCTAGTACAAAAGCAAAGTTCTAACTGTAAGAATCGGTCTCTGGCCTGCATTTGTCATTCATTTACCTAGAAAATAGTACACCATATTCTCTTTCATGGCATCACCTGCAGTCAAGGGGGTTCTGTAATAGTTTTCTAGTTTAGTTGACAGACATGCTAGCACACACGCCATTGTTTTGGTCTCCCATTCTTAATTGGTAGGTATATTTGGTGATGCAGCAGATGCCATGCCATTAGCCCATTGCTAACCTATTATGTTCACAAAATCTCAGGTTGCTAAGGACCCATCAGGAAAGGACATCAATGCACTCGAGCAGCACATCAAGAATCTTCTGAGCCCTTCAACTCCATTTTTCTTCAATACTCTGTACGACCCTTACCGTGAGGGTGCTGATTTTGTTCGTGGGTACCCCTTCAGCCTTCGCGAGGGTGCCCCGACTGCTGTTTCTCATGGGCTTTGGCTCAACATTCCAGACTATGATGCCCCTACCCAGCTTGTGAAGCCTCGTGAGAGAAATAACAGGTGAGAATTTTACATTTGGCACTTCAATATTTTAAACAATCTCTTCTTTCTGATCTGATGTTTCTTTCTTGGGATCAGGTATGTTGATGCTGTTCTTACAATCCCGAAGGGTACCTTGTTTCCAATGTGTGGAATGAACCTCGCGTTTGACCGCGAGCTCATTGGTCCTGCAATGTACTTTGGCCTTATGGGTGATGGCCAGCCTATTGGTCGCTACGATGATATGTGGGCTGGATGGTGCACCAAGGTACATTCTGTCATTTTCTTTGAAACTGTATTGGTGTTATGTCTGTGAATGCAAACTGAACATGTTGGTTGGTTGGCATGGACAATTAGTTATATCTAGTGCAAGCGGATGCTAAATTGTATCTAGCCCGTTTCCAGTTCTTTGTACTGAATTATCTGTTCTCTGTCTACACAGGTGATTACTGATCATTTGAGCCTGGGTATTAAGACTGGTCTGCCCTACATCTGGCACAGCAAAGCAAGCAACCCATTTGTGAACCTAAAGAAGGAATACAACGGCATCTTCTGGCAGGAGGAGCTGATCCCCTTCTTCCAGTCCGTGACTCTCTCAAAGGAGGCCACCACTGTCCAGAAGTGTTACCTTGAGCTGGCCAAGCAGGTGAGGGCGAAGCTGGGCAAGGTGGATGGCTACTTCAACAAGCTTGCTGATGCCATGGTCACATGGATCGAGGCTTGGGATGAGCTCAACCCACCAAAGGGTGCAATTACCACCACCAACGGCCCTGCTCTGAAGAGCAAGTGAGACTGTGAGAGGCAGTAGCATACATATACAGTTCGCTTGTTCGTGTGAACTATCCATACTGAAATACTCCTGTTTTGGTTAGTGCCGATGAGATGAGAAATATCACTTCGTTGTAACTTAAAGTTTACCTTCTTCCCTGGACAACTGCCCTGGTGGTTTTAGGGAATTTACATTTTTGCTTGTGTTGGGACAGTTGTATTGTCGGAATCGGATCACCTTCAAATAGAATAAAGTTACTGGTTATGCCCATACATAGTTTCTTTTGTTTTTATCACATTACTTATACAGCCAAGAACCCTAGAGGATGTATTACTTGTTTCACGGATTAAGCATTATGTCACAGCTACATGTACGTTTCTTTAAGATTTTTTTTTGAAGATGTGCAATTCTGAATTCGTACTCATTCTTTAAACTCAGAGATGTTCATTCTGAACTCTATCTGGGCATCTTATTTTCAGAGAAAAGGGAGCACCCCCTGGTTTCATACATCCCAGCAGCTCTCGAATGCAGGTGCACGCGCAAGCATCAGAACTTTTTTTTTTTTTGCGAACACAAGCAACAGAACTAATATAGGAGTAGGTCTTAAACAGGACTTTAAAGATAGCCTAGCCAAAAAAAAAAGAATTTAAAGTTATCTACAAGTCGGCTGGCTACATACAGCACAAGAAAACAGAAGCCATATAAAGATCGCCAACAGGAGCGCTTCCAGGTCGTTTGTCGGCCCACAGGCCACATTGCCACAACATGTAGCACCAGCGTCGAGGACCAGTCAGGGCGTATCTCCTTTTGGCTTGGAACTCGCTTGTGCTTTCCAGGTTTGTAAACAACTCGACAAAGCACGGCAATAAAGTGGAAATCGTGTGATTTCTTAATGACCAGGTATATACTCCACAAGGCAGCAGTGGCACACATGTTGAGAGCAGGTCTGGAAACAAGTGCCCAAAGCAGAGCAATAGGGTGGAAATCTTGTCCAGTAGCAGAGACGCAACAGCCCGTGTAAGCACAAACATGTGATTTCTATTCAGGTATCTTTAGACTCTTCTAAAAAAAGGTATCTTGTAGAGAAACAAAAAGAAGATTGTTTCTGAACCTTCACATGCTATTCTGAACTGTTGTCGCCGTTGAGTTTCAGAAATTTTGGCCAGTTTGGATGCAGACGTCTGTTAATAGCGCACAGAAAAGAGCATCCATGCATGCCAGACGAGCGCCGTTGCCGGGGATCGAACCCGACAGGCGGGAATACTTACCACTATACTACAACGACTTTTGTTGTGTGCATTTGCAAAACATCTTATACATGATACGAGCACAGATCCAGATATAGATTTCCCTCCAATAATAAGCACAAGAACCGCTTGTATATATACCCAGCGTTTGCAGCTGCAGAGTATAATACCGTGGACTACCATTAAGAGAGCTTCAAAGTATAGAACAAGCAGAAAAAGGAAGAAACACGAATCGTTCACGCTGCTACGTATCATGGCACACTTCCCAGGTCCCATCGTCTCTGTGATCAGACGATCAACGCTAGTTATCGGGACAGTGTCAGAGCATCTCTAACAGACCCCTTAAAATGGGGCGGCTTATAAAATTGCGATGACTATATGGATTTGACCTTTTTTGGGGCCAGACCAGAGTCTGTATAGTCGTCCGGTCCGTAAATGATTTTATAGTGGCTTGCAACCCCCCTCCCCATGGTATATCTACTGGTTTGCGGCTGGAATATGGGTCGGAACCCTATCCGCGCGCCGCCGCAAATCCAAATCCCTCCCCTGATTTCTTGCCACCGACGACCTCAATCCCCCTTGATGTGGCGCGGAATGTGGTCGGCGGGCCGTGGCGCCAGTGGTGGCGACGACCCCGAGCGGAGGCGGTGCGTCCAAGCCGACGGCGCGAGGAAAATGGTCGGCGAAAGTACACAAACCGCGGGCTCTCGCCGCCACAGTCTATCCTCCGCCGCGAGACGGAGGAGTACGATCACAGGCAGGGGCTCCTCCATCGCAAGCTGTCCTGCGGCTCCTCCTCTACGGGCAGCTCCTTCGCCGGTGCCTCAAACTCCCGTACGCCGCTCACCCCGGTGAAAAGGGAGCCGGAGGAGCTCCCGCTACTCCGCGCGGTGAAGATGGAGCTCGATGAGGTGGAGCTGGAGTGGCGGGGCGTTGGCGTCGTCGGGCCGGAGGATTTCCTCCCCCCGGCAGTGGCCACCATCCTCGCGGGCAGTGCGCGGGAGGAGGAGGAATTGGCGCAGTGTTGCCGCCGGGAGGAGGAGGTCAATGACGTCCTGTTCGAGGAGGGCCTCGCGAGGGCGTGCAAAATCGAGGAGAAGGAGGGGGAGTGGCGCTGCGAACGCGAATCGCGGGACGCCAAGTACGTCGACCTCACCTCCGACACCAACGACGAGTAGTCCCGGCCGTCCCCGCAACATCGCCACCGCACCCGCGGGGCTAACCGGTGAGCCCTATTTTGGCCAGTTTTAGGGACAGGGTAGGCCGACGCGCTTTCCGCCGCCGATGAACTATATGTATGTATGAATGATCATCTTTTGTTTGTATGTATGAATGATCATCTCTAGTGTTTCTCGTTCATTTCTCGCGTGAAACATTTTTTCAGAAGTTTACAGTTTTACATACGGTTTCTAATCGGCTGTAGACAAATTCGCCCCTTATATCACCTCCGACGCGAACTGTAGACCGCTTATAAGGGCTAGCCTTATAAGGCCAACTCCAGCGCGCGACCCCATCCCGCCCGGGTGCGTCCGTTTGTGGTAGAACAGACGAATAGCGCAGCCCAACGCGCGGCCCGAAATGAACAAATGTCCGGATTTCGTCCGTTTTTTGACCCATTCACGGCACAAACTTGCACCGAATTTGGGCTGAAACGAACATTGCGCGGATGGGCTAGACGCACGCCCTTGTCCTCCCCGTGGCCCGCCTGTCGGGGACACTAGCACTTCATTCGCCTCCAACGCCTCCACCCGCTCTCCCTCGGCCCACCCCGCCGCCGGCGCCGCCACTATTCTCCGGCCGCCTCCTCACTGCTCACCCCCCGCCGTCCATACCAAACCACGTCTTGACATGGCCGCCACCACACCCGCGCTTTCATAGGAGTTTTGGCCGACGCTTGGAGGATACTACCTAGCTGATGGTATATATCCTCATTGGTCAACTTTTGTGAAGACAATCTCAAACCCCCAAGGTGAGAAGAGAAAGAGATTTGTCCAAATGCAAGAGAGTGCTAGAAAGGATGTGGAACGTGCTTTTGGTGTGCTTCAATCCCGATGAGGTATCGTCTGAAACCCTGCACTGACATGGGATGAAGGGAAGCTTTGGGAGGTGATGACTGCTTGTGTGATCATGCACAACATGATCGTCAAGGACGAGCGTGATAACAACATCTTCGACCAAGGATTTAATTTTCAAGGTTAAAATGTTGAGCCCCTGCACCAAGAACCGGCCACGTTTGAACAGTTCGCTCAATTTCATCATGAACTGCATGATTAACACACTCATTTGGATTTTCAAAATGACTTGGTTGAGCACATGTGGACTCACATTGTCAACCAATAGATGTATTGGTTCATTATTTTCATTCAAGACAATTTCGATTTAGTTGTAAAACTATTTTATTAGAGACAATTTTGATTGGGTTGTAAAACTATTTTATTTTCAGACAAGTAATTTTTGGAGGCGCAAACTAGTTTTGAGCATTAAAATATGAATATATGGCCATTTTTAGCCGTGACAGACAGGATGGGGCCAAAGAATGCGTCCGCGCGTTAGGTACACGACCACCGCATCCCAGGACAAGTCCGGATACGATCTCATTGCTCTACCCAAACGGACAGAATCCGGGCTAAACGGACGTCCGTTTGAGGTTATGCGCTGGAGTTGGCCTAAAGGGTCTCCTAAAGATGCTCTCACTGTCTAGGTTCTATTCGGCCATGGTGGTGATGCCCTGAGCACTCAGATGGATCACCATGGAACCAGGCCAGGAAAAATACCTCCATGTTTACCTATCTGACGAATATTTTTTGTGGCACATGCAGTCGCTAAGAACTGTACCCCTGCTGGGCCAGCAGTGAAGATGATGGCAGGGCAGGAAGGAAACATATTCAATCATCAGGACATCCAATGGCGCAACCAGCTGCACTGCTGCCCGTACTTTTCGCGCAGCTAGCGCCATGACGTGACGACTGACGACTGGAGGAGGGCCTGCCGTCTGCTTTAGCACCACTGCACCAGTAGCAGTGCTAGCAGCTGCGGCTGCGTTGGCGAGATTGGAATATCGGATTGGACATGGACGGCGCCGACAGAGGGAAGACTATTCGCCCGCGGCGGGGAACAAATGGTGGTGGCCGGCCACTTGAAAGCCCCGGGGGGCCTCACGCCTGACTGATATATTTGAGTGTTTGGTTCGTGTCCTGCGCCACAGCCAACGGGAAGCTATATATAGGAACTAGATCGTTAATGGCGCGCATTGCCGCGCCCGTCTAATTTTGCTCTATAATTTTTAGGGATAGGAAGAAATCTGTATATAATTGTTTACAATGCTTTGGAATGGTGTTGTGATTTCTTGCTTCTCATGCTTATCTCCTTCATTTTACAAATCATGGTATGTAATTGAAGAGAGGAATCCTACTGAATTGCAAGAAAGCAGTGTGTTGATCTTTTTTCTTAGGTCTGATGGACTTGTAGCTGGTTCATGTTTGGATCTGAGTGTATGAGTCTTAGGATGGTTGATGAATAGTTGGATACATGTTGTGATTGATCGTGACCACTTTTGCCTCCTACAAAAAGTTCTCTCACAAAGGCCCCCGTCACAAAATCTCAAAAATAGAAATATTGAGGAAAAACTAATATATTTGAGAAAATAAAATAGGCACTACAAATAAGGACAGACCCAGTGCATAGAAGCTCCCACACAAGGTGGGGTCTGGGGAGGGATTATAGGAACCTAGTCTTACCCCTGCAAAGTGCAATGCAGAGAGGCTGGTTCGAACCCAGGACCTCTTGGCACAAGTGGGGAGGACTTCACCACTGCGCCAGGCCTGCCCTCAGAATAGGCACTACAAATACTTCATAAATTTTTTACAACACATATTCTCGCCCGCAAGAGAATTTTACATTTAGCAATATTCATACCTGAAATTGGAAAATGATACTGTAGTAGTTTACCGAAAAATTGGCAATGTAGTATCTGATGGTCTAAACAATTATGAAGAAGCTAGGAAATGATCAGGTCACACTGACGAAAATGTTCAAGCCTGGAGAGCTGGAGAGTACAATCATCAGCATGCGAATTACACCGATAAAACAATAAGCTTCAGATAACAGTACATTTGGGTTCTAAACGATATGTTGATCGATCACAAAGCTAATAAATTATCAGGGTACACCGGTCAAAATGTGCAGGCGTGGTGAATTGGAGAGTATGTACTAATAAATTGCTAATATAAGCAGTGCTTCTACTAATATAATTATGAAGTGCACATGCTACCAAAATGTAAGTACACTGGAGAGATCATAAGTTTCAGACACGAGTCATTTTGTCTCGAAAAGTATCTACTCGATCGATAAAAAATCTAACAAATAATATAATGGCGTACTCACAATAATATTTGAGTCAAAGAAAACAAGATAAGCTTCAGATAACAGCATTCTGAAGTGGTGACGCGAACGCTGATCAAGAAATGAAATGGAAAATGAACAACAGAAAGCGCAAGGCATTACCTGCTTGCTCACCTTCCCAGCTGACGAATGATTTGCCGGCGATGGGTGGAATGTGCAGCGCACCCGCATGGCGAAGTCGAGCTGGATGCATCACTTGTGGCCTTCCTGGCCTCCTGCGTCAATCCAATCGGCACATCAGATTCAGAGGCAACGGACAAAGGAAATAAGATGCAGAAGGCCAGGAATCAAGAATTGCAAGATGCAGTGGACTAACTGAATCTTCAATTGCAAGATGGAGAAGAACAGGAGTGGTGAATCATTGTACCTGCTTGCCCTTTTCTACACTCCTACCTGACTCCTCCCCGGCCACGATGGGACGCGGGCGAGCTACGTAGTCCGTGAGGTCCTTGCTCTGGTCGTCGACAGCGACGTCCTCCTCCTCGGCGATGCAGAGGCTTTCGCTGTCAATGCTACTAACCCACTCGCTGACGTGGTCGCTCAGGGAGTTGTGGCGACCCACTGGTTTGGGACCTTGGTCGGTGGCGGCGAATCGTCTGCCATCTCCTTCTTTTTCTTGCGGCCGGCCCTCGTCGTGCGTGTCCGACGTGTACCCGCCGTCGGGGGATAGAGCCGCCGCCGCGCCATGCGCCTTTGCCATCCCCTCGATAGACTGGCTGGGTGCCTCTTCCGTTCCGTTAGGGGCTATGGAGGAAGTGTAGAGGGGAGGGGGTTGGACCATACCGGCGGAGAAGTAGTCCCGCAGCATCATGTCGCGGATCGACAGCGCATCGAGGAGGGAGTAACGCCGCCGCATCGAGAGGAGGAAGGACGGCTACGCGGAGGAACAGAGGGGAACTGTTCGGTCGGGGGCTGGGCAACGTGGGCTGTTAGCGTGGGAGTGGGAATAAGTGGGCCGGCCCAATTATGTACAGGAAGAGGAGGTTGCTCCGCGGAGCAGCGGCCCGCGAGACGGCGCGCGACGCGGGCGGGCGAGGAATGATGCCCGAATTTGATCTCGATCGTAGGTTCGAGGATCCGACGACAGAGACAGTTAGATCGCTGTGGAGGCTTATAGCTAGCTTCGTTATGCTGTTTCTCAATAGGAGGCGCTGCTCCTAGGGGAACATCCTCCTCTTCCGTTTTAAGTTTTAACCTTGTTCAGCGTAATACATAATTTTAAATAGCCGGCTATAGTTTTTTTATAGCCCCGCTATAGCCTTTTCAGTAGGGTGTCGTTAAATGATCGCCTTCATAAATAGCTCATTATAACTGATTTGGAGGCCCGGCGCTATTTCCTATAGCGCGCTCTTTAAAACATTGCCGCAATACAACTTCCATCGTCTCAACAGCCCGCTGAAAATGTTAGTTGTTTAATCCCCGATGCATCTTCTTGTTGCTGGGTGTTAGGTTTTTTCTTTCTTTTCTTGTTTTGCTGGGTGTTAGGTTTTTTCAGTTTCTCAGAGAATAAATGCATGCAATGTGAGCCTTGTTCAAGTGCATGGCCATAGATTTTGGATGTGTTTGGTTGGTTACTCGCATCGATTTTGGACACTTTGTGTCTCTGGCCCAACTCAACCTGACCGAGTGAATGCAGGTCAAAACCAAGTTTCACATATTGTTTGTTTGTCTGCATCCTCTCTGGCTTTGACTGAGTAGAAACATTAGAATTTGTGTTTGGTTGTCTGCATGTTCTACCCTAGATGTAAAGAGTTGTTGTTTGGTTAAATACTACACATGTGATGTGATAATCTCTTCTAGAAGTGGTGAGGTTACCAAAACACACACACACACACAACAACAACAACAACAACAACAACAACAACAACAACAACGGCATATATAGCGTAACCATAACGATAACATAAACCTTAAGCATAAGCGTAAACCATAAGAATAAGCACAACCAAAACCATAAGCATAACCTTAGTCATAGCATAGCCATCACCATAGCAGTTCAAACAGTATAGCATCACTACAATACCACATAGTCTTCAAAGTTGATTAACATAGCATAGATAACAATGATCGATCCTAAGCAACATCAGCAGCACCACCCTCAACAGCAACAACACCCTCATCAACACCTTCAACATCCATGTTGAATGCTTTGTGGTGCCGCAAGCAATTTGCCACAACCTGGTCGTTGAAGACGAGGACCCTCAAGTTCGAGCTCACCAACTTGAAGGTGACAATACTCTCGTCATGATCTCATGGGCTACACAGAAGGTGGCCCAACCCTTATCAAGGGTGAGCCTGCCATTGATCATCTTCGTGGTGACCTTCCAGGTGTTGCCGTTGTTCGTCGTCAGCCTGAACATCTCTAGGACGGGGATGAGTGATGAGTCCCTTTAGTGATCCGGTAAAGGAGCAGAAAGGTTCTCACCTTTTTCCCTAGAGGTGACCTTGAGTTATCGAACCCATGAGAGGAAGTGCGCCTTTAGCACAAGGGTTTTTAGCATGCTTTGCAAGAGTATTAAATTACAGTTTAACCATATCAAAATCAAGTTGCACAATCGAACACTTATATATAGAAATAGTCATGGTTATGAGGACTTATTCTTGCAACCATTTTTTCCGAACGAGATCATGATGATATTGGTTTGTGCTCTAAAAGTCACCCGTCAAGATGTGCTTGCAACATATCGAAGTGGGGGATCTGTCCAAATTATGTCTTGACCGTCACGCGTCCTACATCAAGAGTCAGTTGTCCAACTAAAGGTCCTATCCATCGCGCGAGGTTGCCTTAGTAATTAAGATAAAATTAGGCAAAAGCATCGGGCCTTTAATGACTACACCTCTTGTATTACCAGAGATAGGACTCACGCTATCATACTAAACCTTTATGTCACTGGTGTTCGGAATAGTGTTTTATGGTCTCTCTGCCCTTAGCCTCTCCGTGGCTCGATCTCTATGATTATAGGTACCTGCAGGGACAAAGATCGTGAACGAGACAAGAGCCAACTACATAGCAATTTTATTTCACACATTCAAGACATCCGATGAGTGATATTTTTACACTCATTTACCCTTTATATAAACCAAGATATTTCATTAAAACTAAGATATTTGCTCCGATATTGCTACTAATTACTAATGAATGAAAAGAATTCCACAAATCATCTCTTTGATGTGTTTCCATAGGAAATTGGCAAAAAGGGGAACAAATCAAGTGTGAACATGGGAAGTAGTGAAGGAAGAGATAGAAGAAATCAGGAGGAGGCGCACCATAAGACACAACACAAAAGACGTCGTTCCATATGACCGCGTCCGCTCGCATGAGCGGTCGTATGGCCTAGAAACCAAGGCATCTCGTCTAGCGGAACAACTTTTATAAAGGGGGCCATGTCGAAATGTGAATAGAACGTTCCATGATGATACATGTTTGTCCTAGTAGGTCACGTTTTCTGTCAGCATGTACATCCGTGACGATTTTATGACAGAATCAAGATAGTCATACCTGTGCTGTCATAGAAGTGTTCCATGACAATATTCAAATTATCATCACAGAAGTGTCCCCTTCCATGACGCTAAATGGCGCATCATGAAAGTGTTTTCGTCAAGAGTAACCGACACGTGGCATCCACCATAATGGGCCGCCGATAAGCTATCGGGTGCCGGTTTGGATTTGATAACCCATTAACAGCCCGGACCAAAGGCAATTTCCACGTGTCAAATTCTCATTCACCAACGGAACCACGTGTCAGCTCGGCGTTGCGACAAATGTTAACCGTCCAATGGACGGGAGGCACTAATGAAACATTGACACGTGGAATGGCCCAACTATGGCCCATTTAGGTTAAAAAGGCCGACCCATTTGACTTGGTCAAAAGTTAGTGGGTCGGCCCATGGAAAGCCTATTAACGGTCTGTTTGCATATAGCCCATTTACGGCCCGGTTACTCATGGCCCGTTATGGCCTTTCTGAATGCGGCCAATAGTGTCACGTGGGCTATCCAATATGATTCCAGCCCGTTGTCACTTTCGACCCATGTATGGCCCGCGACATCTTTTGGCCCATATGAGGCCTTTTGTATCTCTGGACCCTTTAACAGCCCGTGGTGATTCTAGCCCATAATGAGCATTAAATTGCTTTGGACCCAGTAATGGCCCATGATCTAGTTAGGCCATTTTGAAACCATGTTATCTTTTTGCCTTCTAAGGGCCCATAAATTCTTGGGATCATTTCCGACCCTTGATTACTTATGGTGCGTCACCGGACTGTTCTGCTAATGGGCCAAATTCAGCCCGTGGTTACAATCGGCTCGTTTGTGGCCCGTTAACCCATTGGGTCGTTTTCATCGCGTCATCTATTCCGCCCATTAACGACCCATTATATCTTTCTATAGGATTAAGCTCGTGTTATCTTCCGCTTGTTAACAACCCGCTATGGTTTAGGCCCATAAATTAACGGTTTCGATTTTGGCCCGTTTATAGCCCATACGGTCCGGTTTTGGCCCATGGATCCTATGGCATGTAGGAGGCCCATGGATCCCACGGCCCGTAGGAGGCCCATGGTTACTATGACAGATAGCAGACTCATAGTAATTGCAAGCCCATTACGGGGCCCATTATGGGCAGTGGCCCAGTCCCCTCGATGAAGGGCCCATGTCACTTTGTTCTACTACCTCCTTCCTGGTTTATTGGCCCCCTTCGCATTTTGTGCCAAAATTTGACTATTAATTTCACTAACAAGATGATATTGTATGTCACGAAAAATTATATCGTTGGATTCATGTTTGAACATAGTTTCTAATGATATTATTTTTTATGACATGCATTAAAATTTTGTTAGTTAAATTTAAGATCAAAACTTGGCATAGAATACGAAGGGGACTAATAAACCATGAGGGATGTAGTAGTTATTAATTATACACTGCTTATTTTGGCATATTTTGACCAAGTAACCTTGGGGGCGAGCCGTGCTAAGCAAATATACAACATACCAGGAAAAATGTAGCACACCGAAGCATATATTATAGGAAATTACATTCACGGGGCAATCAAAGATTGATGCTGATGCGAATAAATGAACAGAGGTTAACGATCTACAACCTCACAATCTGCAACCTCAGCGCAGATGATGCCCATAAGCATCTGAGCAAGTTCTTTCTTCTTTGTTATATTATCACTGAAATCATCGATCAGCTGTTGTTGTGCAAGAATGTGCACCTCTGATTCTTCCACTATTTCCATCATTGCTTCAGCCAGTAATTGGTTCACAAATATACATCTTTTCCATTATATTAGAGATAGAGGAAACTGAACAGATTTGGATTGTGATTTTGGCAGGCTTGTATCACTGATAGTGGAGAGTGTCTCTACCACTGCATCATAACTTAAATTAGGTGGGAAACTAAACAAATTAATCAAGAGTTATTGCCATATTACCTGTAGTAGATTTATTGGAGAGAAACAATGAGGTTGCCTTGCTGTCTTGAGACTTTGTCTTCTTATCTTCAGCAGCCTGCACCAAATTAACACAATATGGCACTGATATTATTGGCCATGTCAGTTAATAGGAAAGCAACATTGGCATAATGCACGTTTGGGCAACCAGACCACACCACCCTACACCAAATTAACACAATATGGCACTGCTATCATCGGCCAGGTAAGTTAATAGGAAAGCAACATTGACATAATAAACGATTGAACAACCAGACCACACCACTTGATTTTAGTAGTGTGCAATATATGATATAGTACAATCATGCAGCTCAGTATGCAAAACTACCAAGGTAGTTTTCCTTATAAAATCTACATTAGTGCCTTAATTATACATTTTCTACAAGTAAATTTAGATCATATAATTAGTGTAGGGTATTGAAGGTTGGATTCACACCGATGCTACTTAATAAACTACATACTGATGTAAAAAATATAGTGATATACAACATGTACTTACATTAGCATTAGAGCGCATAGCATTGCTGCAACATAGTTTCCACGAACACGATCCCAGTTTAGGACGTTTTTATCATTTAAGCATATTTTCTACAAGAGAGGTGCGCAAGACACATGTAGAAAAATCTAGGTTCAAATGTGACCTGTCTGCTATAAAATTTCATTATGCGAGGATACACACACGCTTCCTAGCAAGGAGTGGATATACTTTTGCTGGACTGCAGGGGACTGGTTCTTTGTCCACTGGAATCTGGTTATTATCTGCATGAGTTGGGTTTCTCTGTGCTGGAGCAGTTCCTAGGAGCACCGGAGTTGGGTTACTATCTCTTGGAGTATGGATCTTTTGTAAAGACCTTGTTTGTACCGCTTCAGATTTTAACAAAGCCGTCTTCCGCTTACATGCCATGTACAAGAGAATGGTGCTTCAGTTATAAAACATGCTATGGCAGAGAGATGGAATAGGTACTGAAGAATAGAAAGGCATGACATATTGACATGTACTCCCTCCATCCAGAAATAAATGGGTGTATCTGGACATATTTTAGTTCTGGATACATCCATTTTTATCCCTTTCCATGACAAGTAATCCAGACGGAGGGAGTATGATGTACAAGCTAAGGATACGATAGGACAAGAGAGTAAAAGAAACACTAGTTGAATGTAAAATTGTATGATAGCTAGAATAGGTACAAAAAAACAGGAAGGCGACATATTCACATGTATGACGGGCAAACTAAGATGGCATTGCAATAAAATAGTAGAACAACACTTCGATGTAAAAAATAGTATGGTACATGGATGGAGTACATACTGATGAACAACAATGCATGAGATATTCAGAAGGATGATGTCCAAACTAAGCATATGGCATTGCGACAGAGTAGAGTGACAGTACTTGAATTTGAAAACATGTTATCATGAATGGAATAGGTACTGAAAAATAGGAAGTCATGAAATATTCACATGTATGATCAGCAGGGCATTGCAATGGAGTAGATGCATTGCAAGACATTATATACATGGCCAAGTTAGAGCAAGGACCTTGTGGGGTGAATAGGAATCATCATCTCTCTGCAACTCTTCCGAAGAACTACATTTAACTATTCCATCATATTGGATATCCTTGACGTCGAGTTTGTTGGCCATTACATTGCTCCGCGAGTTTCTTTTCGTGTATTTGTTCAGATATTCAATATCATTGTGTGCAACAATATCTAACATGCATGGAAGACAACTAGTAGTGAGATTATGTAATGAGTGTCTGTAGGAGATGACTTAAATAGTAGGAGTCGACTTAAATAACAACAATAGGTTGATACCTCAAAAACTAAAGAGAGAGCACACATGATAGCTACAAAATATATATTGTTTCTACTCGAGATTAACTAGATGGCACACAAAAGTACTAAAGAACAACATCATAGCTAATACTAGAAAGGGTATAATCGCCAGCTTTTGGGATAGCTTTGGCTGAGGGATGATAACTATGGAACAATGATAACTCAGGCATAATCCGAAGTAAGACTCTAAGAGATCAACATGATTGTATAGTGACAAGTGATAATATATTTTCCATGCTTAGATGAATAACAGAGCCATAAATGTTGCACACAAGTAAGATGAGGGTACAACCTATCTTGCCGCCCTTAGTAAGAGTGAGCATCATCTGTAAACTCGTTGGTGGCGCCGCAGTTGTTGTGGTTGTTCATGTTGGGTAGACACATTCAAGGTAGGGTACTCTTGAGTGGGGAGTATAGCTCCCTTCTGGTGTATGCTTCCCTTGTTGGAGTAGCTCCGGTGAGAAGGATGATGTGGATAAAGATGCAGAAAACAAAAAATGTTAAGAATAACACATATCTGTGATCTGAAGAAATACTGTAAGAGATCAACACTAAGGTAAGCGACTGCGAAGGAAATACGCCCTAGAGGCAATAATAAAGTTGTTATTTATATTTCCTTATATCATTATAAATGTTTATTATTCATGCTAGAATTGTATTAGCCAAAAACTTGATACATGTGTGGATACATAGGCAAAACACAATGTCCCTAGTAAGCCTCTACTAGACTAGCTCGTTAATCAAAGATAGTTAAGTTTCCTAACCATAGACATGTGTTGTCATTTGATGAACGGGATCACATCATTAGGAGAATGATGTGATGGACAAGACCCATCTGTTAGCTTAGCATAATGATCGTTAAGTTTTATTGCTATTGCTTTCTACATGACTTATACATATTCCTCTGACTATGAGATTATGCAACTCCCGAATACCGGAGGAACACCTTGTGTGCTATCAAACGTCACAACATAACTGAGTGATTATAAAGATGCTCTACAGGTGTCTCCGAAGGTGTTTGTTGGGTTGGCATAGATCAAGATTAGGATTTGTCACTCCGAGTATCGGAGAGGTATCTCTGGGCCCTCTCAGTAATGCACATCATAATAAGCCTTGCAAGCAATGTGACTAATGAGTTAGTTGCGGGATGATACATTACGGAACGAGTAAAGAGACTTACCGTTAATGAGATTGAACTAGGTATGGAGATACCGACGATCGAATCTCAGGCAAGTAACATACCAATGACAAAAGGAATTATGTATGTTGTCATAAGGTTCGACCGATAAAGATTTTCATAGAATATGTAGGAGCCAATATGGGCATCTAGATTCCGCTATTGGTTATTGACCAGAGAGGTGTCTCGGTCATGTCTACATAGTTCTCGGACCCGTAGGGTCCGCATGCTTAACGTTCGTTAACGATATAGTACTATATGAGTTATGTATGTTGGTGGCCGAATGTTGTTCGGAGTCCCGGATGAGATCACAGACATGACGAGGAGCTCTGAAATGGTCCGGAGGTAAAGATTGATATATAGGATGATATGGTTCAGCAAAGGGGTGAAGCCCATGGGGCTTTAGGTCGGTGCAAAAGGAGTTTTGCGGAGGCCAAAGGGCCAAACGCCGGAGACCCCGATGTCTGGGCCAGACGCCAAGGACCATGGCATCTGGTCCTGGAAGTCCGAGAAGGACTCTTCCTTGCGGGCAAAATCGACTTTGAGGAGGCTTTTACTCCAAGTTTCGACCCCAGGGCTCAACATATAAATAGAGGGGCATGGCTAGCACCTGGAACACATCAAGAATCACCAAGCCGTGTGCCGTCAACCCTGTCCCCTCTAGTTTATCCTTCGTCATAGTTTCCGTTGTGCTTGGCGAAGCCCTGCGGAGATTGTTCTTCACCAACACCGTCACCACGCCGTCGTGCTGCCGGAACTCATCTACTACTTCGGCTGTCTTGCTGGATCAAGAAGGCAAGGATGTCATCGAGCTGAATGTGTGCTGAACGCGGAGGTGCCGTACGTTCGGTACTTGATCAGGACGGATCGTGAAGGTGTACGTGACTACATCAACCGCGTTGATAAACGCTTCTGCTTTGCGATCTTCAAGGGTATGAAGATGCTCTCCCCATCTTATTGCTATGCATCTCCTAGATAGATCTTGCGTGAGCGTAGGAATTTTTTTGGAATTGCATGCTACGTTCCCCAATAGACTGGTCACATGTTAGTCGACTGAAAGCTAAATTGGGGTCACACACATTTTTGTGTGCACTGTCCGATCTATGTTGGATGGCTCCGTCTTGTGCCTCCCTGCTGTCACTATTTAGGATCTTCCTCGAACAACCAGCGACCACCGGCAGAGCAGCCTACCTCTGCTCTCCCTAGTTGTGGCAGCTCCGACCTCGACCCCGCCCCCGCCCCACCGCACTGATGTGGTTGCGCCACCGCCGACCATACCTCAAAGAGTCGTTGTCATCTAGATTCAACGCCAGTAGTACCTTGACCCCACGCAACCATAAGATAGGCACCCAAGGCTGCTTCCACGCAAACCTGTGCCCCCGCACCCCTACGATAGACATCGAGGCATGATATGTCTCCAACTTATCTATAGTTTTTGATTGTTCCATGCTATTATAGTATCAACCTTGGATGTTTTATATGCAACTTTATGCAATTATATATATCATTTTTTGGGATTAACCTATTAACTTAGTGCTCAGTGCCAGTTGTTGTTTTTTTGCTTGTTTTTGGCTTTTCAGAAAATCAATATCAAACAGAGTCCAAACGGAGAAAAAACTTCGGATTAATTTTTTCTGGACCAGAAGGGACCTTAGAAGGTTATGGAGAAGACCAGAAGAGCCATGAGGGAGCGACAAGCTCGGGAGGCGTGGCCTAGGGGTGGGGCGTCCCCCAGGCTTGTGGGCCCCTCATGGCACCTCTTGACCTAATTCCACCTCTATAAATACTCAAATATTCCCCTGACATCAAAGAGCCACCCGAAATTCTTTTTTCGCCACCACAAGTTTTTGTTCTCATGAGATCTCATCTGGAGACCTTCTCCGGTACTCTGCCGGAGGGGGAATCAATCACGGAGGGGCTCTACATCAATGTTTCCGTCATTCTGATGATGCGTGAGTAGTTTACCACATACCTATGGGTCCATAGCTAGTAGCTAGATGGCTTCTTCTCTCTCTTTGATCTTCAATACAATGTTCTACTTGATGTCCTTGGAGTTCTATTCGATGTAATCACTTTTTGTGGAGTGTTTGTTGGGATCCGATGAATTGTGAGTTTTTGATCAGATTATCTATGAATATTATTTGAGTATTCTCTGAACTCTTTTAGGCATGATTATTATAGCTTTGTATTTCTCCCCGATCTATTGATTTGGTTTGGCCAAGTAGATTGATTTTTCTTGCAATGGGAGAGGTGCTTTGTGATGGGTTCGATCTTTGCAGTGCTCAATCCCAGTGACAGAAAGGGACATCACGTATTTGTATCGTTGCCATTAAGGATAAAAGGATGGGGTTTATTCATGCGTGAGTTTACTTTGTCCACACATGTCAATTTGCTTAAGGCGTTACTCTGTTCTTTATGAACTTAATAGTCTAGATGCATGCTGAATAGCGGTCAATGTGTGGGGTAATAGTAGTAGATGCAGGCAGGAGTTGGTCTACCTGTCTCGGACGTGATGCCTATATACACGATCATTGCCTTGGATATCGCCATGATTATTTGCTTTTCTATCAATTGCCCAATAGCAATTTGTTTACCCACTGTATACTATTTTCAGGGGAGAAGCCTCTACTGAAAACTATGCCTCGGGCCTACTTTTATCATAAATGAAAATCTAAAAATACCTTGCTCCAATTTTCTTTACTTTATTTATTTTGTATTTTATTTATCTATCTACCACTACAAAATTTAATCTTGCAAATAACCGTCGAGGGATTGACAACCCCTTGTTCGTGTTGGGTGTAAGGATTTGTTATTTTGTGTGCAGGTACTGCTAACGAGGTGTTGTGTGGTTCTCCTACTTGTTTGATAACCTTGATTCTTAACTAAGGGAAATAATATCTCTACTATACTGCATCATCCTCTCCCCTTCAAGGAAATCCCAACGCAGCTCACAAGTAGGAGGAAGAATTTCTGGCACCATTGTCAAGGAGACATCATCAACATCTATCAAGTACCTACGCATAAACTTTCATCTCCTTTCATTTTCATTATTCGCCATTCACCTCTCGTTTTCATCTCCCCCACTTCTAAAAAGTTTTTACAAAAATATTTTCCGTTTGCCTTTTTCGTGTTTGCCTTTTTGTTTGCTTGTTATTTTGTTTGCCTAGTCACGATGTCTCAAGAAAATACAAAATTGTGTGACTTTTCCAATACTAATAATAATGATTTTATTAGTACTCCTATTGGTCCTCCCATCGCTAGTGCGGAGTCTTGTGATATTAATGTCGCTTTGCTAAATCTTGTTATAAAAGAACAATTTTCACTTCGGGGTTAACGGATCATAACACATAATAGGTGACTATAGACTTGCAAGATATGATCAAGAACACTCATATATTGATGAAAACATAATAGGTTCAGATCTGAAATCATGGCACTCGGGCCCTAGTGACAAGCATTAAGCATAGCAAAGTCATAGCAGCATCAATCTCAGAACATAGTGGACACCAGGGATCAAACCCTAACAAAACTAACTCGATTACATGATAGATCCCATCCAACCCATCACCGTCCAGCAAGGCTACGATGGAATTACTCACGCACGGCGGTGAGCATCATGAAATTGGTGATGGAGGATGGTTGATGATGACGATGGCGACGGATTTCCCTCTCCGGAGCCCCGAACGGACTCTAGATCAGCCCTCCCAAGAGGTTTTAGGGCTTGGCGGCAGCTCCGTATCGTAAAACGCGATGATTTATTCTCTCTGATTTTTTCTTCCCGAAACACAATATATGGAGTTGGAGTTGGAGTCGGAGAGGCAACATGGGGCCCACGAGGTAGGGGGGCGCGCCCTAGGGGGGCAGGCGCGCCCCCACCCTCATGGAGAGGTGGTGGCCCCCCTGGCCTTCATCTTTTGCAGGTATTTTTCATATTGTCTGAAAAGTTGCTCCTTGAAGTTTTAGGTCATTCCGAGAACGTTTGTTTCTGCACATAAATAACACCATGGTAATTCTGCTAAAAACAGCATCAGTCCGGGTTAGTTCCATTCAAATCATGCAAGTTAGAGTCCAAAATAAGGGCAAAAGTGTTTGGAAAAGTAGATACGATGGAGGCGTATCAACTCCCCCAAGCTTAAACCTTTCCTTGTCCTCAAGCAATTCAGTTGATAAACTGAAAGTGATAAAGAAAAACTTTTACAAACTCTGTTTGCTCTTATTGTTGTAAATATGTAAAGCCAGCATTCAAGTTTTCAGCAAAGATTATAAGTAACCACATTCACAATAACGCATAGGTCTCAAGTTTACTCATATCAATAGCATAATCAACTAGCGAGCCATAATAATAAATCTCGGATGACAACACTTTCTCAAAACAATCATAATATGATATAACAAGGTGGTATCTGGCTAGCCCTTTCCGAGACCGCAAAACATAAATGCAGAGCACCTTTAAAGACCAAGGACTGACTAGACATCGTAATTCATGGTAAAAGAGATCCAGTCAAGTCACACTCAATGTAAACTAACAGTAATGAATGCATATGACAGCGGTGCTCTCCAACTGGTGCTTTTTAATAAGAGGATGATGACTCGGCATAAAAGTAAATAGATAGGCCCTTCACAGAGGGAAGCAGGGATTTGTAGAGGTTCAAGAGCTTGGTTTTGAAACAGAGGTGAATAATATTTTGAGCGGTATACTTTCATTGTCAACATAACAACCAAGAGATGGCGATATCTTCCATGCTACACATTATAGGCGGTTCCCAAACAAAATGGTAAAGTTTATACTCCCCCTTCCACCAACAAGCATCAATCCATGGCTTGCTCGAAACAACGAGTGCCTCCAACTAACAAGAGTCCCAGGGGGAGTTTTGTTTGCAATTATTTTGATTTAGTTTGCATAAAGCATGGGACTGGGCATCCCGGTGACCAGCCATTTATCTCGTGAGTGAGGAGCGGAGTCCACTCCTGTTGAGAATAACCCGCCTAACATGGAAGATACAGACAACCCTAGTTGATACATGAGCTATTCGAGCATACAAAACAGGATATTTATTTGAAGGTTTAGAGTTTGGCACATACAAATTTACTTGGAATGGTAGGTAGATACTGTATATAGGTAGGTATAGTGGACTCATGTGGAATAACTTTGGGGTTTAAGGGATTGGATGCACAAGCAGTATTCCCGCTTAGTACAGGTGAAGGCTAGCAAAAGACTGGGAAGCGACCAGCTAGAGAGCGACAACAGTCATGAGCATGCATTAAAATTAATCAACACCGAATGCAAGCATGAGTAGGATATAATCCATCATGAACATAAATATCATGAAGGCTATGTTGATTTTGTTTCAACTACATGCGTGAACATGCGCCAAGTCAAGTCACTTAAATCATTCAGAGGAGGATACCACCCTATCATACCACATCATAACTATCTCAATAGCATGTTTGCACGCAAGGTAAACCATTATAACTCATAGCTAATCAAGCATGGCACAAGAAACTATGATCTCTAATTGTCATTTCAAACATGTTTATTCATAATAGGCTGAATCAGGAACGATGAACTAATCATATTTACAAAAACAAAAGAGGTCGAGTTCATACCAGCTTTTCTCATCAGAGCCAGTCCAATATATCATCTTAATTGCCTTTCACTTGCACGAGCGAACGATGTGAATAATAATAATAGTGCATGTGCATTGGACTAAGCTGGAATCTGCAGGCATTCAATAAACAGGAGAAGACAAGGCAATATGGGCTCTTTTGTCAGATCAAAAATAATGCATATAAGAGCCACTTCAACAATTTAATCATGGTCTTCTCCTATCGACCCCCAAAGAAAAGAAAAGAAGTAAAACTATTTACACGGGAAAGCTCCCAACAAGCAAAAGAAGAACATGAAATATTTTTGGGTTTTCTTTTTAATTACTACTACAAGCATGGAAATAAAACTGATTAAAAGCTACAACTAATTTTTTGGTTTTTCTTAAGGTTTATTAAACACACAAGAAGAAAACATAAAAAGGGAAATAAACTAGCATGGATGATACAATGAAAAAGTATGAGCACCGACATCTAGCAATGGGTGTGTGAACATAAATGTAATGTCGGTGGGAAATACGTACTCCCCCAAGCTTAGGCTTTTGGCCTAAGTTGGTCTATGGCCACAGCTGGCCTGACGGATATCCATAATAGTAGTTGGGGTCGTACTTAGAAGAAGAAGAGGAAGACTCCGATTGCCAATGGCCGACAATCATCTCCGGATCCCACTGGTAATTGGACTGTCGTGAAGGACCAACTTGTGGTTCCGGCTCTGGCTCCACGACTGGTGCAGGGTTCCAGTAGGCGTGAATAGCCTTCAATGGAACAAGGTACGTGCCTGAAGATAAATCAAACAAAGAAGGAGCAGGCAGGGTAATAGTCTCAGGATGATGTTTGTGAAAGAACAATTGATATTTAAGCTCTCCTTCCCTATTCTTAACAATAAAATCATGTGCCACCATACTTTTATAATCTAAATAAACACGAGGCAACACTTTTTCTTCCTTCTCATAGTGCCTAATAGGTATGTTAAAATGTGCAGCTAGGAGTGAATCATAGATGCCTCCAAAGATGGGGCCCTTTGTATGGTTCAGACTTAACCATTTGGCAATAATGCCGCCCATACTAACAGAGTTATCACCATATAAACCGTGGAGCAAAATAATAATATCAGGGATACTAAGGTTTCCACAGTTTCCGCGACCAATTAAGCAGCGACTAGCAAATAATGCAAAATAACGTAAAACAGGAAAATGTATGCTACTTATTCGTGCATAGGAAACCTTCCTTGTTTCCCCTACAGTGATAGTATCAATAAACCCCTCCACATCATCGCGATGTGGCTCTTCTGTCTTGCCCTCAAAAGGGAAACCCGACAAAAATCATAAAGTGACGTATCCTTATGCTCATCATATAAATAAAACTCCACCGTAGGTGGTGAGCTCCTAGAATGGAAATGAAAGTTTTGCACAAAGATATTTGTGAGTAAGAGATACTGATCGCATTGGTCGTGGAGGAAAGCGGTAAGGCCTGCATTCTTAGCCAATTCATGAAAATCTTCATAAATCCCGGCTGCTCTCAAGAAAACCTCGGAAGGCCATTCATATGCCCGAACCTCCGCGGTGCGCGGCAGATTATACTTAGGCTTCGGTGCCTTTTCCTTCGAGCTTTGGCTCGATGAGCCCCTCAAAAGTCTCCTCATCATTTTCTGAAAAATTCTGAATTTTTTAGTAACTTCAAAATAAAAGTAAACCGAACTCAATAATATTGATAACAACTACTCCTACAAGTGCCTAGGGCCTATATCATGCATCAAAACTACTTGGAACCATATAAATTTGACATGCAATCTCAAGAACAGGGTCACCTAAGCAGCAAAAATTTGCAATGAATAAAGCACTAGAACAAAAACTAATTGGACCAATGGAGGAGTCACATACCAAGGAACAATCTCCCCAAGCAGTTTTGTGAGAGGTGCTTTGAGCAAGGAGATCGAAAATGGCAGCAAAGTGAGCTAGGACTCGGGTTTGAGCTGGTTATTCATGTTTGTAGGAGGAAGAAGGAGTGTATGGGTGAAAGGATAAGTGTAGGAGGGCCACCATGGGCCCACGAGGCAGGGGGCGCGCCCAGGGGGTAGGGCGCGCCCTCCACCCTCGTGGGCAGGTGGTTGACCCCCTGCCGTGTTCTCAGTGCCAAATATTCTCAAATATTCTAGAAAAAAAATCATATTTAAATTTCAGGGCTTTTGGAGAACTTTTATTTTCGAGGTATTTTTATATTACACGGATAATCAGATAACAGATAGAAAAAATATTTATTTTTATTTTATTTAATATAAAATAACAGAAAGTAAAAGTGGGGTACAGAAGGTTGTGCCTTCTAGTTTCATCCATCTCATGATCATCAAAAGGAATCCACTAACAAGGTTGATCAAGTCTTGTTAACGAACTCATTCCGAATAACATGGAACTGGAGAAATTTCGAATAACACTATGTTACCTCAACGGGAGTATGATCATCCCCAATAATAAGAATATCATATTTCTTCTTGACAGTAGGAAGAGGAAATTCAAAACCTCCAAATATAATCGATGGAATTTTTCCAATAGAGTTGATACTATGAACTTGAGGTTGTTTCCTCGGAAAGTGTACCGTATGCTCATTACCATTAACATGAAAAGTGACATTGCCTTTAGTGCAATCAATAATAGCCCCTGTAGTATTCAAAAAGGGTCTTCCAAGAATAATAGACATACTATCGTCCTCGGGAATATCAAGAATAACAAAGTCCGTTAAAATAGTAACGTTTGCAACTACAACAGGCACATCCTCACAAGTACCGACAGGTATAGCAGTTGATTTGTCAGCCATTTGCAAAGATATTTCAGTAGGTGTCAACTTATTCAAATCAAGTCTACGATATAAAGAGAGAGGCATAACACTAACACCGGCTCCAAGATCACATAAAGCAGTTTTAACATAGTTTCTTTTAATGGAGCATGGTATAGTGGGTACTCCTGGATCTTCAAGTTTCTTTGGTATTCCACCCTTAAAGTATAATTAGCAAGCATGGTGGAAATTTCGGCTTCCGGTATCTTTCTTTTATTAGTAACAATTTCTTTCATGTACTTAGCATAAGGATTCATTTTAAGCATATCAGTCAATCGCATACGCAAAAAGATAGGTCTAATCATTTCAGCAAAGCGCTCAAAATCCTCATCATCCTTTTTCTTGGATGGTTTGGGAGGAAAAGGCATGGGTTTCTGAACCCAAGGCCCTCTTTCTTTACCATGTTTCCTAGCAACAAAGTCTTTCTTATCATAACGTTGATTCTTGGATTGTGGGTTATCAAGATCAACAACAGGTTCAATTTCTATGTCATTATCATTACTAGATTGAGCATCATCATGAACATTATTATTAACATTACCACTAGTTTCAAGTTCATTACCAGATTGAGTTCCAACATTAGAAATAGAAATATAATTTGGATTCTCAGGTGTTTCAGTAACAGGTTCACTAGAAGCATGAAAAGTCCTATCATTTTTCTTTTTCTTCCTTTTAGAAGGACTAGGTGCATCTATATTATTTCTCTGAGAATCTTGCTCAATTGTCTTAGGATGGCCTTCAGGATACAAAGGTTCCTAAGTCATTCTACCAGTTCTAGTAGCCACTCTAACAACATTATCATTATCTTTACTATTCAATTCATTGAGCAAATCATTTTGAGCTTTAAGTACTTGTTCTACTTGAGTGGTAACCATAGAAGCATGTTTACTAATAAGTTTAAGTTCACCTTTGACATTAGCCATATAATCACCCAAGTGTTCAAGCATATTTGAATTGTATTTCAATTGTCTACCAAAATAAGCATTAAAATCTTCTTGCTTAGCCATAAATTTATCAAACTCATCTAAGCATGAGCTAGCAAATTTAGTAAATTGGATTTCAGCTTTATCATAGATATAGAGAGAATTTACCTTTACTACCTGTGTCGGGTTATCAAGACCATGAGTTTCTTCAATAGGTAATGGATTAAGATTATATGTTTCTTCAACAGGCGGTAAAGTAAGACCATGTATTTCTTCAATAGGAGGTAAATTCTTAACATCTTCAGCTTTAATAACTTTTTCTTTCATAGATTTCTTTGCCTCTTGCATATCTTCAGGACTGCAAAATAGAATACAACTCTTCTTCGGAGTTGGTTTAGGAATAGGCTCAGGAATTAGCTCTGGAGGTGTCCAATTATTTTCACTTGTCAACATATTATTCAATAGAATTTTAGCTTCATCCGGTGTTCTTTCCCTGAAAACAGAACCAACACAACTATCCAGGTAATCTCTGGAGGCATCGGTTAGTCCATTATAAAAGATATCAAGTACTTCATTTTTCTTAAGAGGATGATCAGGCAAATCATTAAGTAATTGGAGAAGTCTCCTCCAAGCTTGTGGGAGACTCTCTTCTTCAATTTGCACAAAATTATATATATCCCTTAAAGCAGCTTGTTCCTTATGAGCAGGGAAATATTTAGCAGAGAAGTAATAAATCATATCCTGGGGACTACGCACACAACCAGGATCAAGAGAATTAAACCATATCTTAGCATCACCCTTTAATGAGAACGGAAATATTTTAAGGATGTAAAAGTAACGAGTTCTCTCATCTTTAGTGAACAGGGTGGCTATATCATTCAATTTAGTAAGATGTGCCATAACAGTTTCAGATTCATAGCCATGAAAAGGATCAGATTCAAGCAAAGTAATTATATCAGGATCAACAGAGAATTCATAATCCTTATCAATAACCAAGATAGGTGAAGTAGCAAAAGTAGGTCAGGTTTCATTCTAGCATTTAGAGATTGCTTACTCCATTTAGCTAATAGCCTTTTGAGTTCATTTCTATTTTTGCAAGCCAAAATAGCTAAAGAAGCTTCTTGATAAAAAACATAACCCTTAGGAATAACAAGTGATTCTTCATCATCACTTTCATCAGTATCATCAAATTCAATATTTTCAATTTCTCTAGCTCTAGCAAGTTGTTCATCAAGAAAATCACTAAGTGGCACAGTAGTATCAGGCATAGAGGTAGTTTCATCATAAGTATCATGCATAGCAGAAGTGGCATCATCAATAACATGCGACATATCAGAACGAATAGCAGAAGCAGGTGTAGGTGTCGCAAGCTTACTCAAAATAGAAGGTGAATCAAGTGCAGAGCTAAATGGCAGTTCCTTACCTCCCCTCGTAGTTAAGGGATAGATCTTGGTTTTTGGATCTCTCAAGTTCTTCATAATGATAAGCAGATATATATATCCCAAGTGACTCAAAGAATAGAGCTATGCTCCCCGGCAACGGCGCCAAAAAATAGTCTTGATAACCCACAAGTATAGGGGATCGCAACAGTTTTCGAGGGTAGAGTATTCAACCCAAATTTATTGATTCGACACCAAGGGGAGCCAAAGAATATTCTCAAGTATTAGCAGCTGAGTTGTCAATTCAACCACACCTGGAAACTTAATATCTGCAGCAAAGTATTTAGTAGCAAAGTAATATGATAATAGTGGTAACGGTAGCAAAAGGTAATGATAACAGAAGTAATGTTTTTGGTATTTTGTAGTGATTGTAACAATAGCAACGGAAAAGTAAATAAGCGAAAACAATATATGGAAAGCTCGTAGGCAATGGATCGGTGATGGAGAATTATGCCGGATGCGGTTCATCATGTAATAGTCATAACCTAGGGTGACACAGAACTAGCTCCAGTTCATTGATATAACGTAGGCATGTATTCCGAATATAGTCATACGTGCTTATGGAAAAGAACTTGCATGACATCTTTTGTCCTACCCTCCCGTGGCAGCGGGGTCCTTACGGAAACTAAGGGATATTAAGGCCTCCTTTTAATAGAGAACCGGAACAAAGCATTAACAAATAGTCAATACATGAACTCCTCAAACTACGGTCATCACCGGTAAGTATCCCGATTATTGTCACTTCGGGGTTAATGGATCATAACACATAATAGGTGACTATAGACTTGCAAGATAGGATCAAGAACACTCATATATTGATGAAAACATAATAGGTTCAGCTCTGAAATCATGGCACTCGGGCCCTAGTGACAAGCATTAAGCATAGCAAAGTCATAGCAACATCAATCTCAGAACATAGTGGACACTAGGGATCAAACCCTAACATAACTAACTCGATTACATGATAGATCCCATCCAACCCATCACCATCCAACAAGCCTACGATGGAATTACTCACGTACGGCGATGAGCATCATGAAATTGGTGATGGAGGATGGTTGATGATGACGATGGCGATGGATTCCCCTCTCCGGAGCCCCGAACGGACTCCAGATCAGCCCTTCCTAGAGGCTTTAGGGCTTGGCGGCGGCTCCGTATCGTAAAACGTGATGATTTCTTCTCTCTAATTTTTTTCTCCCCGAAACACAATATATGGAGTTGGAGTTGGAGTTGGAGAGGCAACATGGGGCCCACGAGGTAGGGGGGCACGCCCTAGGGGGGCAGGCGCGCCCCCACCCTCGTGGAGAGGTGGTGGCCCCCTGGCCTTCATCTTTTGCAGGTATTTTTCATATTTTCTGAAAAGTTGCTCCGTGAAGTTTCAGGTCATTCCGAGAATGTTTGTTTCTGCACATAAATAACACCATGGTAATTCTGCTGAAAACAGCGTCAGTCCGGGTTAGTTCCATTCAAATCATGCAAGTTAGAGTCCTAAACAAGGGAAAAAGTGTTTGGAAAAGTAGATACGACGGAGACATATCAATATGCAAAAGAAAAAAAGATGTGGATAATGATATTGTCAAATTATTTTTTCCTTTCTCATTACGAGATCATGCTAAAACTTGGTTTGCATCCTTGCCACGAAATAGTGTGGATTCTTGGGATAAGTGTAATGATGCTTTTATTGCCAAGTATTTTCCTCTTGCGGAAATTATTTCTCTTAGAAATCAAATTATGAATTTCAAGCAACTTGATCATGAACATGTTTCCCAATCTTGGGAGAGGATGAAATTAACGATAAGAAACTGCCCTACTCATGGTTTGAACTTATGGATGATCATACAAAAAAATTATGCGAGATTGAACTTTGTTTCTAGAAATCTTTTAGATTCCACCGCGAGTGGTACTTCTATGGAAATCACAGTAGGTTAAGCCACAAAATTTCTTGATAACATTATGGCAAATTATTCACAATGGCATACCGAAAGAACCTCGACAAGTAAAAAGCTGAATTCTGTTGAAAAAATTAGTACTTTGAGTGATAAATAGACACGCTTATGAAATTGGTTTCTATTAAAGTACTCATATTGATCCTAATGATGTGCCATTGTCTACTTTAATTGAGCAAAACAATGATCCTGTAGATGTTGATTTTGTCTCCTGAAATAAATTCAATAGTAATGCTAATAGAGGTAATTTTAATTCTAGGTCATTTCCCAGAAATTCCTCTAATAATTATGGCAACTCCTATGGTAATTCTTATAATAGTAATAATAGGTTGCCCTCTGATCTTGAAGTAATATTAAAGAATTTATTAGTGCTAAAAAAGTTTTCAATACTACGATAGAAGAAAAAATGTGTAAACTTGATGATATGTCTAGAAGCATGGATATAATCATTCATGATGTGGAAAAATCTTAAATCTAATTTTTTTCCATCCAAGTTTGATATTGATGAATCAATTAAAGCTCTTTATGTCTCCATGGGTGAAAGTAAAGAAAGAACTGCTAGGTTGAGGGCTAAGAGAGAATTATTAGAAAAAGCAATTATGCCCGGTTTTTATCGTAGTAATGATGAAGATATTAACATGATTGGTGTTTCTTCCATTGAATATTTATTTAGCAATGTAAAGCTTGATGAAGAGGGGATTGAAGAAGAGTCAACTTTAGCTATAAGGCGTCCCCATAATTCGGAGGCTGAAAATCTCAATGAAAAAATGATAAAAGCGGGATTGGAGAGGTAAAAACTTTAAATAGTGATGTGCCCACTCTTTTGGATTTCAAGGAATTTAATTATGATAGTTGTTATTTAATTTAGTCTATTTCCTTGTTGCAATCCATCATAAATTCAGCCAATGCTTATGAACAAAATAATGCTTTTACTAAACATATTGTAGAAGCGATGATGAAAGCTTTAGAAGAAAAGCTAGAATTGGAGATTTCAATACCTAGGAAATTATATGATGAATGGGAACCTACCATTAAAGTTAAAATTAAAAACTACGAGTACAATGCTTTTTGTGATTTGGGTGGTAGCATTTCCACAATACCAAAATCTCTATGTGATGTGCTATGTTTTATCAATACGGAAGAATGTTCTCTTAATTTGCACTTGGCGGATTCTACTATTAAAAATCTTTGGGTAGAATAAATGATGTTCTTATTCTTGCAAATAGAATTATGTACCCGTTGATCCATTGTTCTTGATATTGATTGTAATCCATCTTGTCCCATAATACTTGGTAGACCGTTCTTATGTACCATAGGTGTTATTATTCATATGAAAGAAGAGAATATAAAATTTCAATTTCCATTAAAAGGGTATGGAACACTTCCCTAGAGAGAAAATTAGGCCACCATATGAATCCATTATGAGGGCCACCTATGGAACTAAAACTAAGGATGACAACACTTGAAATTATGCATTATGCCTAGCTAGGGGCCTAAAACAATAGCGCTAGTTGGGAGGCAACCTAATAGTTATCTTTATTTTTCTTGTTTCTTTTTTTGTGCACACAATTATGCTACTGTTATGGTTGTCTTTTTGTGTTTTAATTAGTGTTTGTGCCAAGTAAAGCCTTTGGGATGATTTGGATGATAGTTGCTTTGATTCTATGAAAAAATAGAAACTTTCACGTCTAGTAGCAGAATTGTTAAAATTTGCCAGAGTGTGATAAAATTCTGAATTTATTTACTTATGATTTACATACAAATTTCCCACGTTTTCCTAATTGTTCAAAAAATTTGGAGTTAAAGAAGTATGGTCATTGTTTGAATTACTACAGACTGTTCTGTTTTTGTCAGATTCTGTTTTCGTTGCATTGTTTGCTTGTTTTGATGAAACTATGGATTCTATCGGGGGGTATATGCCATGGATATGTTAGAATATAGTAGGTATAATGCAATAATAAAATATGAATGGGTTGACAACAGTACCTAAAGTAGTGATTTGCTTTATTATACTAACGGATCTCATGAAGGTTTTGTTGAGTTTTGTGTGCTGAAGTTTTAAAGTTTTTGGTGAGATCACGATGGATGGAGGAATGAGGAGTGGAAATAGCCTAAGCTTGGTGATTCCCGAGGCACCCCAAGGTAATATTCAAGGATTCCAAAAGCATCTAAGCTTGGGGATGCCTCGGAAGGCATCCCCTCTTTCTTCTACAATTCATCGGTATATTACTTGGAGCTATATTTTTATTCATCACGTGATATGAGTTTTGCTTGGAGCGTCATGTATTATACGAGTCTTTGCTTTGTTTCCTTTTTATTTTGTCACAATCATCCTTTCTCGACACACCTATTTGATAGGGACACACATTTTTCGTGATTTGTTAGAATACTCTTTGTGCTTCACCTATATCTTTTGAGCTAGGCAGTTGCTCTAGTGCTTCACTTATATCTTTTTGAGCACGGTGGTAGTTATATTTTGAAGAAATATTTGCACTCTCATGCTTCACTTATATATTTTTGAGAGTTGATAATAATAATGGTAATTTGCACAAGATGTGAATTTAGCCCCAATGTGATGAATATTCATGAAGGATATAATAAAAACTTTCATATAGATCAATGAATATGATAAGTTTGATTCCTTGAAATAGTTTTGCGATATGAAGATGATAATATGTGAGTTATGCTAGTTAGTAATTGTGGTTTAGTAAGAATATTGATGTTAAGGTTTGTGATTCCCTTTTTATGCACGTAAAGTCAATAGTTATGCAACAAAATTATATCCTACTCATGGTGCATTATTCAGTGTTAATTATGTTCAATGCATGTTTATGACCTTTTTGTTTTTTGGTTGTCGCTTCTCAATCTATTTGCTAGCCTCCATTTGCACTAAGCGTGAATGCTTCTTGTGCATCCAACTCCTTAAGCCTAAAGTTTTGCCAAATGAGTCCACCATACCTACCTATATGCAGTATTTACATGCCGTCCTAAGTAAATTTGCATGTGCTAACTCTAATCATTCAAAAAAAATCCATTTTGTGTTCTCGTACCGCTCATGAAGTGGTAGGGGGTGGCCAATATCTTCCATGCTAGGCAGGTTATTCTCATGATGAGTGCTTATTCACTTGCAATTGCACGAGAAAGTGGCAGGTAACAGGGATGCCCAGTCCTAGAATGAGTTAAAATGAAAATGAAAAAAATAAACTCCCCCTTGGAAAGTTGAAAGTTTGGAAGGCACCCATGGATACATCTAGCCATGGATCATGAAAGAATGGTGAAGGGGGAGTAAACTTTATTTTCTGTTTGAGAACCACCTATAATGTGTCTAGCATGGAAGATGTTGGGAATTCTCGGCCGTGACGTTGACAGGAAAAGCGTGCATCTCAAAATAATTTTATCTCTCCATTTTAAGCTTCGAGCTCTGACACCTCTGTGTAGGAACAAAGTATGTCTACCAGAGGGGGTGAATGGGAGTTTTAAAATTTCTTCCAGAAATCTCAAAACTCTCGGAACCCAGCAGCGGAGCAAATGAAAACAGAGTACAGCGAGCGAATACAAGCTATCGAATGGAAATTAAGAACATGCATAGAGACAAATCACATACTTGAAAACGTGCTAAAGTAACAAAGGATAATAGAGGTATCGGTGATGCTCGATGGCGACAAGGTATTTGGTAGACCAATTCGTCCTTCTGCACAAGGACTACGTCTGGTTGGAGGGGTTCTGACTTAACACGGAAGATAAACTCTCTTCGCCCTATTCTCCTCGACAATTGGTTCGTCAACCAATGCCGATCACTCATGGTAGATACTTGAGGTGATCTTCGAACCTTTATAGACTTCTTCTTCGACACTGGTACAACGAGGTGCTACACAGACGGTTTTTAACCCCTTTCCGCGACGACATTTGGAACCGTCACCAAGTGTGTGTGAGCGATAGGGGGTCCTTCCCACACGACTCACAAAACGTCGGGGATATGCCCTCCTGGCACACACGCTCGGCAAAATGAGGTCGTGTGCGACCGGCGAGCGATCAAATATGGTTATACGTACAGTAGTGCTAAAAAATTACAATTATACAGGCGAAATCATTTCCGGTCGTAAGTACATCCCACATAGTCAGTCCCCGCTAAACGTTTCCGTTCGTATATACACCCCACACAGTCGCGCCAAGGAAAATGTTTCCGTTCGTAAGTACATCACACACGATATTAACAACTTTATTGTTTGCGTTATTAAATGCATCACACACAGTTTGTGGAAGAAACTGTGTGACAAAGGTTGTCCATCATGCATAGTTTTTATGTGGTAAACGTTTGCGCAAGGTGGCCTAACGCAAACAGTTTTCAAGAGAAGGTCGTGTGTGATTGTTCATTGATCCAACACGGTTTATTCCTAGATATTATGTGTGTTGCCTGAGGTCATCGCCCACGGTATTTTCTCAATAATCGTTTGCAATAGCAAAACCCAATTAGCAGGCTAATTCGCCATTAGCAGGCTAACTACCCTATTATTAATAATCCAATTATTAATCTAATTGACATTCATATTAAGCACATAATATATTTTATTTCCATATTAAGGAAGCATGATTTCATAATTGAAATACATTAGAGTTCAACATGATATATCCAGCACTCAGCTACCCCATTACACAACTGCACCACCAGCAAGTTTCACATGCAACATGTAGAACCTTTCGAGATTAGCATCATAGACGGTACATAGAAAGATGCATCTCATCTTGAAAACTGCTGAAGCAGAAGGCGAATATTGAGCCTTCATTCATGTTGAAGGTCTTTGCAACTTTAGGCCAGTGCCTGTGGATGATTGACCGTCCGTCCTTTGTCCTCTTCAGGAACACTTCAATATTGAACCGTGGGTGTTGTATGAAAACCTTCCTCGCCTCCTGACCATAGAGGTGGTTTGAGAGGTAATCATCAGTGAACTGCTTTGGAAAGGCCTGGAAACAAGGATGTGCATAAATATCTTCTCTATATTGGAAATGGGGCAAAGGAATAAAAAAAGGCAAGGTATAATAGTTAGTACCATCTTGTAGTGAACTGATGTCTTCTTCATTGTGCAGACAAAGAACTTGTTGTTTTCTGTCGCTAATTTCTTTATCCTAAAAATCTTTCCGAGTTTCTTGACTTGATTGATATTCATGGACAAGTCATTTCCCCATATGCAAAAAGGGTCGAACAGTGGGTCAAAACCTCTGACAACAGGACCTACATGTGCAAGACCAAATTGTTAAAAACCTAAATATTAGAATGGTTCCTGCAATTGCACAATAATGTGCTATTAGACAACGGACCATGCACGTGCTAACCTCGATTGTAAACCTTAGTGCTTCCCATTGTTTCCCTCAAACACATATAAGGTAGTTAGTCATCAGGTTAAGTAAGGGTTCGCATGCTATCAGTAAAATATGTTGATGAAAAATAAGCACATTGCAGATTTATTGGATTAATTCAAGCTACATGGAAATCCCATTTATCCAAACCAAGCATGATTAAGAACTAGGAAATATAGCACTTGTATATGTTTCTCATGTATTAAGTGCAGCCAAATTCGATTTATTCCTCACATGCACAACAATACAAAATTCTACCCACGACAATTGGACATTGCATTGTAGAATTGAACCAAGCAGTTAACTAAACACCACAACAAATGAACCAAACATTAACTGAGCACCACATTGCACAATATAACATACTCCTAATAGAAGATCAGACAGTTAACCAAACCAAGCATGCTTAACAACTTGGAAATATAGCAATTGTATTTGTTTCTCATGTATTTACTACAGCCAAATTCAATTTATTCCTCACATGGTATACAATAACAGAATGCACCCACAACAATTGAACATCACATTGCAGAATTGAACCAAACAGTTAACTAAACACCACAACAAATGAACCAAATGTTAACTGAGCACCACATTGCACAATATAACATACTCCTAATAGAAGATCAGACAGTTAACCAAACCAAGCATGCTTAACAACTTGGAAATATAGCAATTGTATTTGTTTCTCATGTATTTAGTACAACCAAATTCGATTTACTTCTCACATGGGATACAACAACAGAATGCGCCCACAACTATTGAACATTGCATTGCAGAATTGAACCAAACAGTTAACTAAACACCACAACACAAATGAACCAAACATTAACTGAGCACCACATTGCACAATGTATAACCAAACCAAGCATGCTTGACAACCTGGAAATATAGCCATTGTATTCGTTTCTCATGTATTTTGTAAAGATAAATTCGATTTATTTCTCACATGGAAGACAATACAAAATTGCAGCCCGAAGAATTGAACATCACATTTGCAGAATCGAACCAAACAGTTAACTAAAGACGGCAACTAATTAACCAAACAATTAATAAGTGACCACCACACTGCACGACATATAGAACATATACACTAGAGCAACAGACTGCATGGTAAAACTAGATAGCACAATTCACTAGAATTTGTTAAGGAAAGGCAGGAGCAGCACACGCAATGGGTAAATCGAGAATGCTTAACCGACATAGCTAGCAAATGGCAAGGTGCTCCTCCAAGATCTGGGGGTTGGCACGAATGGCAGCCATCACGACCTCATCCGCGCATGCGGCTGCAATTTGCTTCTCCGTTGCCAAATGCTCCTTGAGCTCTTGGCTATACTGCGTGCACCATGGCTTAGGGTGGCGCTTATTTGGTGGAGGGGTCGGTGATTTGGGTGGAAGGTGTCACTCCGGCGGTTGGGGCATGTGGGATGTGGAAGGAGGAGGAGGATGGGGGTTGGGTGTGGATTACCTGCCTAGATAGACAAGGCCAAGCAGCGTGAAAGAGGGTCGCCGGTGAGGTGGTGGCGCTGCAAGCAAGGAGTGAATGTTTCAACTTGGAAAGGAAGGCGGAAACAGGGGAAATGTGACTTTTGGTAAGGGGAAGGGGAAGGGGAGGTAGATATTTCCGTGGAAGCCGAAAATTTGGAATCGCTTCAGCGAAAAAACTGGTGCGAAATGTACCATTAGACACGGTCCCTTATTCAGAACTGTGCATGATATGTGAACATCACAAACGATTCAAATAGCTTAACCCGTGTGTGATGAGTTTGAACGTCAAATTTTTTGGTTCGAATTTCCCTGTTGTCGGTGCAACAAACCCTGGGTCTGTTGCCTAGACTGTGCACAGGCACGGGAACGAGATTGGAGCACCAACCCAAGTCAGAGTACAAGAAACCAAGAGATTCGAAGGACTAACATGCAGATCAGAAGGACCAAGAACGAGCCAAGGAATTAGGATATCGTCAAGAGAAGAAGCCTCCCTTGCCGGGCAGGCGAGCCCGGCAAGGGGCAAGGCCACCCCAGAAACTGACAGCCAAAACACCCCGGCAGGGCCTGCCGGGGTTCACGGAGGCAAAACCACCTTGCCAACCACTCTATCATGACCCACGTCGTCGATCAGCGCGGTGTCAAGCTGCAAAGTGATTAAGTGGCAGCCATTTGCCACATGGCGGCCATTTCCTACAGGAGAAACCCGCAGATGACACCCGTCCTGCAACGTGTTAAGAGAACACGCGCGGAGCTGGCAAGATAGCCCGGCAAGCCCTGTCGGGCAACCAACGATGTGACGTTAAGCGGTGCATTTAATGCGCCCTGTCAGTCCGCAGAGTTAGGTATGATAGTATTGTTTGCTATCTTATCAGTGTGTAATGACTACTTTGCCACTGTGGTTACCCCTTGACCTATAAAAGGAGGCCCATGTCAACCGTAGAAAGGGTTAGAAGGTTGGATAACTCACACCTCCATACGCGCATAGTTGTTGCTGCCTGAGGCAACCCTTGCCGGGCAAGTGTACTATGTAGCACCACCACCTTTCCACCATCAATCCACCAAAGCAGGAGCAGGGTTTTACGCCTCGCGGTGGCCCGAACATGGGTAAATTGCCCGTGAGATCTCTGCCGTGCTGCCCCACGCTCGTCTGCTCTTTGTGCAACGCGTCGCCCCCCTGCCGAATCAACAAGGGACCTCGTGGTCCCATAGGTGGCCGTGGTTTCCCGCGACATCTTTGGCGCGCCAGGTAGGGGGCTCGCTTGCACGAACTTGAAGGCGTACGCAGCGCGTCGACCTCATCACCATCGTCATCTTCAATGATGCCATCAACCATGGCGCCCAAGAAGAAGCCCGGTCCTTCAGCTCACCCGTCCACCTCGAAGGCTCCGCCACCCGCGGCCTCCAACGCTGTGAGGGGCGCGGAAGTGCGCGAGGACGCGAACGCTACTGGGGAAGTGGTTGGAGCAGGCGACGCTATCGCCACTTCCCGCGTAGCCGACACAGGAGCAGGAGGGTACTGGCGGAGGGCAGCATCAGCAACACTTCGACGGTCATGCTCTGCAAGGTACATGTGAGGGGGTCACTCCATCTGCACCCCTCTCCCCCACCGACGGGCACAGCTACAACAACGGCGCTCGGACTAGGGCGAACCATCGCCCTCCGGCCGCCCCACCACAGGTGCGGTCGTAGCGCGTGCATCTCCCCCAGGATAGGCCAACCAAGCCGTTGCGCCCGACGGAGCCACTGGCCCTCGAGCACCTTCGCCACACCACATCCAGGTGGTTGCCCCGCAGCGACAATAGGGGCGCTGCGTTACCACCACTGGTACCATCAGGAGCCGAGCAATGGTACAGTTGGCTTCGTCATCATCCCTGCCAAGTACATCTTCGGAGTCCATGGTGCGAGCTCAGCTGCTTCTGAGGTTTCCACCAATGGCCAAGCAGAAGGATGAGTGGCATGCCACCATCCAAAGTCTGCTCGGTTTCGCCGAAGCTGGGGGCTTACGGTGAGTTGGCCTGCCGCGACCTCTCCAAGCGACAACGACAGCTCGTGCTGTTGACCGCACAAAAGGGGCCATCCCCATGGTGCAATCCCCGCCACGGCATCTAGTACGAGCGCGGCAGAATCAAGACCCCGACGACGTCTCAATGGCCTCTTCTGACCCTCGAGCACGTCTAGGCCAACGTCGAGCCCCGTAGGATAGGTGGAGAGGAGACGCGCGTGTCGTCGAGCAATGCCGTGACGACCTCCACCGGACCGACGGGTACGATGGCCTCAACGTCAATGAGCCTGCGCTCGGTGTTGGCGGGTGCCTACCTTTCGAGGTTGGCTGTCCTGCCTTTACACGAGAGCTGCAGCAAGTCCATTGGCCGTCTGTTTGCACGTTCAAGCCAGAGATACCTGAGAAATACGACGGGAGGCTAAACCCGGCAGAGTTCCTGAGCATCTACACCATCACTGTTCAGGCTGCCGGAGGAAGAGATGAGAAGGTGCTCGGCAACTACTTCCCTTTGGCTCTCAAGTCCAATGTGAGGTCTTGGTTGATGCACCTACCGGAGAACTCCATTTCATCATGGACTGACCTGTGCCATGAGTTCATTGGTGCTTTCACTGGCGGTCATCAAGAACCGGGCAGGCCCAGTGATTTACAACTTCTCCAGCAGAAGGAATGAGAAATCCTATGTAAGTATTTACAGATATTCAACAAAGTCCATAGAAATATCCCAAATATCCATCCGGCAGCGGTAATAGCCGCATTCCATTCCAATGTGTGCAAGCATCGTATTCGTTCCAAGATGAACGTGCGCTTGCCCAAGACTATGAAGGATCTTTACACACTAGTGGATAAGTGTGCCCAGATGGAAGAGGGAAGGAAGTTTCCTGGAGAGGAAGATTGCACCAATGTTGATTCAGAGGACACAGATGAATCAACTAGTTAGAAGAAGAGCAAGAAGCGCAGTAAGAAGCGAAGAGATATCGATAAGGGAGTGATGACTGTTGAAGGTTCTGGTACGCCTAGTACCGGCAAGAAGGCCAACGCTGAGGCCCCTGGCAAGGAAGCTGCCACGTGCACTGATTGCCGGGAAGCTTCTGCCGCTGAGAAATCTGGGAACGGTGATGGGCCATACTGCAAGATTCATTGGACCAAGGGCCATGACCTTCAAGAGTGTCATCAGGTAGAGCAGCTTGTCAAGAAACAAAGAGCAGCGTATGAGAAGTAACATAAGGAAAAGGGTCAGAATGTTGCTGGCGGTAAGGGTTGGGGCGGTGAAGTAGACCGCCCCGGCAAACCCTTTCGGAACCAAGGAAAGCCCGCCAGGGGTCGAGAGAAGGAAACCCGTGATGATGAGAGTGATGGAGGGGATGAAGAGGAAACCAGTGAGCAGGAATTTCAGAAGTCCACTGATGCCCTGTGCATTGACGGAGGTGCATCTCTACACGCCTCTCACCGCTAGCTCAAATGGTGGGCAAGAGAGGTCAATGCCGTGGAACCAGCGCGAGAGGCCCGGAAACCGCTCAAATGGTCCCGTACGCCCATCATCTTCGACTAAGAGGACCATCCTGGCCGTACCACTGTGATAGGATGTTTGCCGTTGTTGGTCTCTCCAACAATCCGCAACCTCATGGTCTCAAAGATGCTGGTGGATGATACGTCTCCAACGTATCTATAATTTTTGATTGCTTCATGCTATATTATCTACTGTTTTGGACATTATTGGGATTTATTATCCACTTTTATATTATTTTTGGGACTAACCTATTAACCGGAGGCCCAACCCAGAATTGCTGTTTTTTTTGCCTATTTTAGGGTTTCAAAGAAAAGGAATATCAAATGGAGTCCAAACGGAATGAAACCTTCGGGAACGTGATTTTCTCATCGAATACAACTCAGGAGACTTGGACCCTACGTCAAGACACGTAACAGGAGGCCACGAGGTAGGGGGGCACGCCTACCCTCTCAGGCGTGCCCTCCACCCTCGTGGGCCCCTTGTTGCTCCACCGATGTACTTCTTCCTCCTATATATACCCACGTACCCCAAACGATCATATACGAAGCCAAAACCCTAACTCCACCGCCGTAACTTTCTGTATCCACGAGATCCCATCTTGGGGCCTGTTCTGGAGCTTCGCCGGAGGGGACATCGATCATGGAGGGCTTCTTCACCAACACCATAGCCCCTCCGATGAAGTGTGAGTAGTTTACCTCAGACCTACGGGTCCATAGTTAGTAGCTAGATGGCTTCTTCTCTCTTTTTGGATCTCAATACAATGTTCTCCCCCTCTCTTGTGGAGATCTATTCGATGTAATCTTCTTCTTGCGGTGTGTTTGTTGAGATCGATGAATTGTGGGTTTATGATCAAGTCTATCTATGAATAATATTTGAATCTTATCTGAATTCTTTTATGTATGATTGGTTATCTTTGCAAGTCTCTTCGAATTATCAATTTAGTTTGGCCTACTAGATTGATCTTTCTTGCAATGGGAGAAGTGCTTAGCTTTGGGTTCAATCTTGCGGTGTCCTTTCCCGATGACAGTAAGGGCAGCAAAGCACGTATTGTATTGTTGCCATCGAGGATAACAAGATGGGGTTTTCTTCATATTGCATGACTCTATCCCTCTACATCATGTCATCTTGCTTAAGGCGTTACTCCGTTTTCATGAACTTAATACTCTAGATGCATGCTGGATAGCGGTCGATGAGTGGAGTAATAGTAGTAGATGCAGGTAGGAGTCGGTCTACTTGTCTCGGACGTGATGCCTATATACATGATCATACGTAGATATTCTCATAACTATGCTCAATTCTGTCAATTGCTCAACAGTAATTTGTTCACCCATCGTAGAATACTTTTGCTCTCGAGAGAAGCCACTAGTGAAACCTATGGCCCCCGGGTCTATCTTTATCATATCAATCTCCTACTACTTAGTTATTTACTTTGCCTTTATTTTACTTTGCATCTTTATCATAAAAATACCAAAAATATTATCTTATCATATCTATCAGATCTCACTCTCGTAAGTGGCCCTATAGGGATTGACAACCCTTATTTGCGTTGGTTGCGAGGATTTATTTGTTTTGTGCAGGTGCGAGGGACTCGCGTGTAGCCTCCTACTGGATTGATACCTTGGTTGTCAAAAACTGAGGGAAATACTTACGCTACTTTCCTGCATCATCCCTTCCTCTCCGGGGAAAACCAACGCAGTGCTAAAAGAGGTAGCAAGAAGGATTTCTGGCGCCGTTGCCGGGGAGGTCTACGCAAAAGTCAACATACCAAGTACCCATCACATACCCTTATCTCCCGCATTACATTATTTGCCATTTGCCTCTCATTTTCCTCTCCCCCACTTCACCCTTGCCGTTTTATTTGCCCTGTCTCTCTATCCTCCCTCTATTTGCCTCTTTTTACCCGCTTGCTTTTTGTTTGCTTGTGTGTTAGTTTGCTTGCTTGTCGTTATGGCTTGTTCTTAACCTTCTGCCTCTATGTCTGAAATTGGGGATACTATTGTCGATAATAATTTTGATGCTCCTACTAAAGAACCCACTATCTCACATATAAAAAGATTTCGTGTTGGTAGTGGTAATATTATTGGAAAAGGAGTTATTCAAGATTTCTTTACTTGTGCCGGTGCTTTACCCTCTATGGGTAGTTCTATCCTTCATAGAACTAGTAGTCTTGCAGACACTATTGCCATGCTTATAGTTGAACTTGAAAGGCAATTCATGCACATGCATCCTTCCATACAAAGGATTTTCCTAGAATTTTCTAATATTGAGCATTCTTCTGTTAAGCATGCCATTACTATCTTTTTGGCTCATGAGTTTCGATTCATAATAAATTATAGGGTGGATGCTTGCCGTCCTCCCATAGAGGCCATCCTCTTTGATCAAGAAGAATTAATGCGTTTTCAATCTCTAGACTATGTTTCTTTCAATGAAAATCTTAGAAAAAGGGTGCCTACCAATGTTTTAGTTGATAGAATTTCTGAACTTAATGATGATTTGGCTATTCGAAATAATGAATTGGATATTCTCTTGAATATAGGCTCACAAAGTTCTGTCAAAAGAATGCTTATAATGATGAATTGGTTGTGCAATATGAAGGACCGAAGGAGGAACCTATACCTCCCAAGGTTGATCTTGGAGACTTTTGTCGCAATAAATTTAGCCCTTTCAATTACTTTTGCTTGCCTCAAAGAAAAATTGCTGCTGAACGTAGAAAATATTAAATGAGTTTTAATAATCTATCTTACTATTATGGCAATACCTAGATCTATTCTTGCTTGTTATGCCTAGCTAGGGGCGTTAAACGATAGCGCTTGTTGGGAGGCAACCCAATTTTATTTTTATTTCTTGCTTTTTGCTCCTGTTTAGTAATAAATAAATTATCTAGCCTCTATTTTGGTTGTTTTTTTGTGTTTAATTAGAGTTTGTGCCAAGTAGAACCGTTGGGAAGACTTGGGGAAAGTCTTGTTGAACTTGCTGTAAAAAACGGAAACTTTAGCGCTCACGAGAACTGCTGTAATTTTTATTTGGAAAGTGCTATTTAGTTAATTATTTTTTCAGATTATTAATAGATAAATTCCTCACGTCCAGCAATTTATTTTAGAATTTTTGGGGTTCCAGATCTTGCGCTAGCTACAGATTACTACAGACTGTTCTGTTTTTGACAGATTCTGTTTTTCGTGTGTTGTTTGCTTATTTTGATGAATCTATGGCTAGTAAAATAGTTTATAAACCATAGAGAAGTTGGAAGAAAGTAGGTATAACACCCATATAAATAAATAATGAGTTCATTACAGTATCTTGAAGTGATCTTTTGTTTTCTTTCGCTAACGGAGCCCACGAGATTTTCTACTTTAAGTTTTGCGTTGTGAAGTTTTCAAGTTTTGGGTAAAGATTTGATGGATTATGGAACAAGGAGTGGCAAGAGCCTAAGCTTGGGGATTCCCATGGCACCCCCAAGATAATCTAAGGACACCTAAAAGCCAAAGCTTGGGGATGCCCCGGAAGGCATCCCCTCTTTCGTCTACTTCTATCGGTAACTTTACTTGTAGCTATATTTTTATTCGCCACATGATATGTGTTTTGCTTGGAGTGTCTTGTATTATTTGAGTCTTTGCTTGTTAGTTTACCACAATCATCCTTGCTGTACACACCTTTTGAGAGAGCCATACATGATTTGGAATTTGTTAGAATACTCTATGTGCTTCGCTTATATCTTTTGAGTTATATAATTTTGCTCTAGTGCTTCACTTATATCTTTTAGAGCACGATGGTGGATTTTGTTTTATAGAAACTATTGATCTCTCATGCTTCACTTAGATTATTTTGAGAGTCTTAATATCATGGTAATTTGCTTAAAATCCTAATATGCTTGGTATGCAAGATTAATAATAAAACTTTCTTATGAGTGTGTTGAATACTAAGAGAAGTTTGATGCTTGATGATTGTTTTGAAACATGGAGGTAATAATATCAAAGTTGTGCTAGTTGAGTAGTTGTGAAATTGAGAAATACTTGTGTTGAGGTTTTCAAGTCCCGTAGCATGCACGTATGGTAAACGTTATGCAACAAATTTGAAACATGAGGTGTTATTTGATTGTCTTCCTTATGAGTGGCGGTCGGGGACGAGTGATGGTCTTTTCCTACCAATCTATCCCCCTAGGAGCATGCGCGTAGTACCGAGGTTTTTGATGACTTGTAGATTTTTGCAATAAGTATGTGAGTTCTTTATGACTAATGTTGAGGCCATGGATTATACGCACTCTCACCCTTCCATCCTTGCTAGCCTCTTCGGTACCGTGCATTGCCCTTTCTCAAATTGAGAGTTGGCGCAAACTTCGCCGGTGCATCCAAACCCCATGATATGATACGCTCTTTCACACATAAACCTCCTTATATCTTCCTCAAAACATCCACCATACTAACTATTATGGCATTTCCATAGCCATTCCGAGATATATTGCCATGCAACTTTCCACCGTTCCGTTCATCATGACACATTCATCATTGTCATATTGCTTAGCATGGTCATGTAGTTGACATAGTATTTGTGGCAAAGCCACCGTTCATAATTCTTTCATACATGTCACTCTTGGTCTATTGCATATCCCGGTACACCGCCGGAGGCATTCATATAGAGTCATCTTTGTTCTAGTATCGAGTTGTAATCATTGAGTTGTAAATAAATAGAAGCGTGATGATCATCATTTTCTAGAGCATTGTCCCAAGTGAGGAATAATAAAAAAAGAGAAGGCCCAAAAAAAGAGAAAGGCCATAAAAAAATAAAAGGCCCAAAGAAAAAAATGAGAGAAAAAGAGAGAAGGGACAATGTTACTATCCTTTGCCACACTTGTGCTTCAAAGTAGCACCATGATTTTCATAGTAGAGAGTCTCTCATGTTATCACTTTCATATACTAGTGGGAATTTTTCATTATAGAACTTGGCTTGTATATTCCAACAATGGGCCTCCTCAAGTGCCCTAGGTCTTCGTGAGCAAGCAAGTTGGATGCACACCCACTAGTTTCTTTTGTTGAGCTTTCATACATTTATAGCTCTAGTGCATCCGTTGCATGGCAATCCCTACTCCTTGCATTAACATCAATTGGTGGGCATCTCCATAGCCCATTGATTAGCCTCGTTGATGTGAGACTTCCTCCCTTTTTGTCTTCTCCACATAACCTCCTCATTATATTCTATTCCACCTATAGTGCTATGTCTATGGCTCGCGCTCATATATTGCGTGAAAGTTTATAGGTTTGAGATTACTAAAGTATGAAACAATTGCTTGGCTTGTCATCGGGGTTGTGCATGATGATAGCATTCTTGTGTGACGAAAATGAAACATGACTAAACCATATGATTTTGTAGGGATGAACTTTCTTTGGCCATGTTATTTTGAGAAGACATAATTGCTTAGTTAGTATGCTTGAAGTATTATCATTTTTATGTCAATATGAACTTTTGTCTTGAATATTTCGGATCTGAATATTCATACCACAATTAAGAAGAATTACATTAAAATTATGCCAAGTAGCACTCCGCATCCAAAATTCTGTTTTTATCATTTACCTACTCGAGGACGAGCAGGAATTAAGCTTGGGGATGCTTGATACGTCTCCAACGTATCTATAATTTTTGATTGCTTCATGCTATATTATCTACTGTTTTGGACATTATTGGGCTTTATTATCACTTTTACATTATTTTTGGAACTAACCTATTAACCGGAGGCCCAGCCCAGAATTGCTGTTTTTTTGCCTGTTTTAGGGTTTTGAAGAAAAGGAATATCAAACGGAGTCCAAACAGAATGAAACCTTCGGGAACGTGATTTTCTCATCGAATACAACTCAGGAGACTTGGACCATACGTCAAGACACGTAACAGGAGGCCACGAGGTAGGGGGGCGCGCCTACCCCCACAGGTGCGCCCTCCACCCTTGTGGGCCCCCTGTTGCTCCACCGACGTACTTCTTCCTCCTATATATACCCACGTACCCCAAACGACCAGATACAGAGCCAAAACCCTAATTCCACCGCCGTAACTTTCTGTATCCACGAGATCCCATCTTGGGGCCTGTTCCGGAGCTCCGTCGGAGGGGGCATCGATCACGGAGGGCTTCTTCATCAACACCATAGCCCCTCCGATGAAGTGTGAGTAGTTTACCTCAGACCTACGGGTCCATAGTTAGTAGCTAGATGGCTTCTTCTCTCTTTTTGGATCTCAATACAATGTTCTCCCCCTCTCTTGTGGAGATCTATTCGATGTAATCTTCTTTTTGTGGTGTGTTTGTTGAGACCGATGAATTGTGGGTTTATGATCAAGTCTATCTATGAATAATATTTGAATCTTCTCTGAATTATTTTATGTATGATTGGTTATCTTTGCAAGTCTCTTCGAATTATCATTTTGGTTTGGCCTACTAGATTGATCTTTCTTGCAATGGGAGAAGTGCTTAGCTTTGGGTTCAATCTTGCGGTGTCCTTTCCCGGTGACACTAAGGGCAGCAAGGCACGTATTGTATTGTTGCCATTGAGGATAACAAGATGGGGTTTTCTTCATATTGCATGAGTCTACCCCTCTACATCATGTCATCTTGCTTAAGGCGTTACTCTGTTTTTAACTTAATACTCTAGATGCATGCTGGATAGCGGTCGATGAGTGGAGTAATAGTAGTAGATGCAGGCAGGAGTCGGTCTACTTGTCTCGGACGTGATGCCTATATACATGATCATACCTAGATATTCTTATAACTATGCTCAATTCTGTCAATTGCTCAACAGTAATTTGTTCACCCACCGTAGAATACTTTTGCTCTCGAGAGAAGCCACTAGTGAAACCTATGGCCCCGGGTCTATCTTTATCATATCAATCTCCTCCTACTTAGTTATTTACTTTGCTATTTACTTTGACTTTATTTTACTTTGCATCTTTATCATAAAAATACCAAAAATATTATCTTATCATATCTATCAGATCTCACTCTCGTAAGTGGCCCTATAGGGATTGACAACCCCTATTTGCGTTGGTTGCGAGGATTTATTTGTTTTGTGCAGGTGCGAGGGACTCGCGCGTAGCCTCCTACTAGATTGATACCTTGGTTCTCAAAAACTGAGGGAAATACTTACGCTACTTTGCTGCATCATCCCTTCCTCTTCAGGGAAAACCAACGCAGTGCTAAAAGAGGTAGCAGTGGACGGCGGGGCCAGGCTGAATCTGATTTCCTTGGCAGTTATCAATAAGCTTCAGATAGGAGAAGAAGAGCTAGAGGTTACCAGTATGTTTCAAGGAGTTAATCCTAGCAGGAGCCGTCCTAAGGGAAAGATCACGTTGCCGGTAACGTTTCGGGGAGAGCTAAACTACTAGACTGAGAGGATTGTGTTTGATCTGGTTGATCTCCCCCTGCCGTACAATGGGATTTTGGACGCCCGGCTCTGGCTAAGTTCATGGCGGCATCCCACTATGCCTACAACACTTTGAAGATGCCTGGGCCACTGGGAGTCATCACTATCCCATCAGATGAGAAGGATGCAATCATTTGTGTGGACAAGATGTACCGGGACGCGGTCGCGGCAGAGGCAGCGGCGGCTCCCGCAAGGAAAGTAATGAAAATAAGAGAGACTGTAGGGACTCCGACAAAGAGTCCGGGAAGCATGGCCCCACCGAGTGCATGACACCCGTTGACGATGTGCCGGGCTGTTCTAACAGCAAGAGATCCAAGGTCACTGCACCCCAAGAGAAGAAGGTCCCGGCAGGGCTGGCTGGCGTTGATGGTACTTTTACTATCAGCGCCACCCTCAATGACAAATAGGAAAGCGCTCTTGTTGCCTTCCTGTGGGCAAATATCGACGTGTTTGCTTGGCAACCATCTAATATCCCCGGTGTTCCTAGGGAGGTAATCGAGCACCACCTTGTTGTCTACCCACATGCCCGACTTGTCAAGCAGAAAGTCTGGAAGCAGGCCTTGGAGAGCCAGCAGTTTATTGCAGAAGAGATCAAGAAGCTTGAGGCAACTGGTTTGGTCAGAGGAGTATTGCACCCCACGTGGTTGGCAAATCCAGTGTTAGTCCAGAAAACTAACGGGAAGTGGAGGCTTTGCATAGATTTCACAGATCTCAACAAGGCCTGCCCGAAAGACACATTTCCCTTCCCGCGCATCGACCAAATTGTGGATTGCACTTCGGGTTGTGATTTGCACACTTTTTGGATGCATACTCTGGGTATCACCAAATCTTCATGTCCAAGGAAGATTAAGAGAAGACGTCGTTTATCGCTCCTTGTGGTACGTACTGCTTTGTCTGCATGCCATTTGGATTAAAGAGTGTCGGGTCCACTTTTGCAAGGGCAATCCAAATTGGTTTTGAGCCACAGTTGCATAGAAACATAGAAGCCTACATGGATGATATAGTGGTCAAGACCAAGGATAATGCCATCCTTATTTAGGATTTGGAAGAGACATTTGATAACCTGTGCAAGATCAATCTAAAGATCAACCCGGAGAAGTGTGTATTTGGTGTTCCCTCTAGCAAGTTGCTTGGTTTCTTTGTATCCCACCGCGGGGTCGAAGCCAACCCTGACAAGATCAAGGTCATCGAGTAGAACCAGGCGCCAAGGATAGTTAAGGATGTGAGGCACCTGACAGGATGTGTTGCCGCACTAAGCAAATTCATTTCCAAGTCTGCCGAGCGTGCCCTGCCATTCTTCAAAATTTTGAAGAAGGCCGGCCCTATGAAGTGGACCCCAGAAGCAGATGCAGCTTTGCAAGAGTTGAAAGCTTACTTGTCCTATGTGCCTACCTTGGTTGCTCCCAAACCCCAGGAGCCGTTGTTGCTATACTTGGCGACAACCAACCAAGTGGTCAGTGCGGCCCTGGTAGCGCAGTGAGAAGAGGATGAGGCAGAAAGTGAACAGAGATTGGCAGAATCAGAGAAGGATCAGGGCAGAAATGAGCACGACAACGAGAGCAACCCCAAGGACGCGGCAAGGAAGAAAGTGGTGTAGTGATACGTCTCCAACGTATCTATAATTTTTGATTGTTCCATGCTATTATATTATCTATTTTGGATGTTTAATGGGGTTTAATATGCTCTTTTATATTATTTTTGGGACTAACCTATTAACCGGAGACCCAGTGCCAGTTTCTTTTTTTGCCTATTTTAGTGTTTCGCAGAAAAAGAATACCAAACGGAATGAAACCTTCGCGATGATCTTTCTTAGACCGAAATAAAACCAGAATACTTGGAGTTGAAGTCTAGAATTCCATGAGGCCGCCACGAGGCAGGAGGGCGTGCCCAGGGGGGGTAGGCGCGCCCCCACCCTCATGGGTCCCATGGAGCTTCACCTACGTACTTCTTTGGCCTATATATACCCTTATACCCTAGAAACATCAGGGGGAGCCACGAAACCACTTCTCCACCGCCGCAACCTTCTGTACCTGTGAGATCCCATCTTGGGGCCTTTTCCGGCGATCTGCCGGAGGGGGAATCGATCACGAAGGGCTTCTACATCAACACCATAGCCTCTCCGATGAAGCGTGAGTATTTTACCACAGACCTTCGGGTCCATGGTTATTAGCTAGATGGCTTCTTCTCTCTCTTTGATTCTCAATACAAAGTTCTCCTCGATGTTCTTGGAGATCTATTCGATGTAATACTCTTTTGCGGTGTGTTTGCCGAGATTCGATGAATTGTGGGTTTATGAACTTGATTATCTATGAATATTATTTGGTTCTTCTCTGAATTCTTATATGCATGATTTGATATCTTTGGCCTACTAGATTGATCTTTCTTGCAATGGGAGAAGTGCTTAGCTTTGGGTTCAATCTTGCGGTGTCCTTTCCCAATGACAGTAGGGGCAGCAAGGCATGTATTGTATTGTTGCCATCGAGGATAAAAAGATGGGGTTTATGTCATATTGCTTGAGTTTATCCCTCTACATCATGTCATCTTGCTTAATGCATTACTCTGTTCTTATGACTTAATACTCTAGATGCATGCTGGATAGCGGTCGATGTGTGGAGTAATAGTAGTAGATGCAGAATCATTTCGATCTACTTGACACGAACGTGAAGCCTATATTCATGATCATTGCCTTAGATATCTTCATAACTATGCACTTTTCTATCAATTGCTCGACAGTAATTTGTTCACCCACCGTAATACATGCTATCATGAGACAAGCCACTAGTGAAACCTATGGCCCCCGGGTCTCTTTCTTATTATATTGCATCTCTTTTATTATCGCATCTCGTTTACTATTTTGCAATCTATACTTTCCAATCTATACAACAAAATACCAAAAATATTTATCTTACTATCTCTATCAGATCTCACTTTCACAAGTGACCGTGAAGGGATTGGCAACCCCTTTATCACGTTGGTTGCGAGGTTCTTGATTGTTTGTGCAGGTACTAGGTGACTTGTGCGTTGTCTCCTACTAGATTGATACCTTGGTTCTCAAAAATTGAGGGAAATACTTACGCTACTTTGCTGCATCACCCTTTCCTCTTCAAGGGAAAACCAACGCATGCTCAAAAGGTAGCAAGAAGGATTTCTGGCGCCGTTGCCGGGGAGATCTATGCCAAGTCAAGACATACCAAGTACCCATCATAAACTTTTCTCCCTCGCATTGCATTATTTGCCATTTGCCTCTCATTTTCCTCTCCCCCACTTCACCTTTGCCACTTTATTCGCCCCTCTTTCGTTTGTCTCTTTTCGCTTGCTTCTTGTGTGCTTGTGTGTTGGATTGATTGTTTGTCACGATGGCTCAAGATAATACTAAATTGTGTGACTTTTCCAATACCAACAACAATGATTTTATTAGCACTCCGATTGGTCCTACTAATGATGCCGAATCTTGTGAAATTAACACCGCTTTGTTGAATCTTGTTATGAAAGATCAATTTTCTGGCCTTCCTAGTGAAGATGCCGCTACCCATCTAAACAACTTTGTTGATTTGTGTGATATGCAAAAGAAGAAAGATGTGGATAATAATATTGTTAAATTGAAGCTATTTCCGTTTTCGCTTAGAGATCGTGCTAAAACTTGGCTCTCTTCTTTGCCTAAAAATAGTAACGATCCATGAAATAAGTGCAAAGATGCTTTTATCTCTAAGTATTTTCCTCATGCTAAAATTATCTCCCTTAGGAACGATATTATGAATTTTAAGCAACTTGATCATGATCATGTTGCACAAGCTTGGGAGAGGATGAAATTAATGATACATAATCGCCCTACTCATGGTTTGAATTTATGGATGATTATACACAAAATTTATGCCAGATTGAATTTTGCTTCTAGAAATCTTTTAGATTTGGCCGCGGGAGGCACTTTTATTGAAATCACTTTAGGAGAAGCTACTAAACTCCTAGACAATATTATGGTTAATTATTCTCAATGGCACATTGAAAGATCCACTAGTAAAAAAGTTCATGCAATTGAAGAGATTAATGTTTTAAGTGGAAAGATGGATGAACTTATGAAATTGTTTGCTAATAAAAGTGTTTCTTCCGATCCTAATGATATGCCTTTGTCCACTTTGATTGAGAATAATAAGGAATCTATGGATGTGAATTTTGTTGGTAGGAACAATTTTGGTAACAACGCGTATAGAGGAAACTTTAATTCTAGGCCGTTTCCTCTAATAATTATGGTAATTCCTACAACAAATCTTATTGAAATTTTGATAAGATGCCCTCTGATTTTGAGATTAGTGTTAAAGAATTTATGAGTTCGCAAAAGAATTTGAATGCTTTGGTTGAAGAAAAATTCCTTAAGATTGATGAGTTGGCTAGGAACGTGGATAGAATTTCTCTTGATGTTGATTCTTTGAAACTTAGATCTGTTCCACCTAAGCATGAAATCAATGAGTCTCTCAAGGCCATGAGAATTTCCATTGATGAGTGCAAAGAAAGAACTGCCAGGATGCGTGCTAAAAAAGATTTCTTTGTGAAAGCGTGTTCTTCTAGTTTTCATGATAAAAATGATGAAGATCTAAAAGTGATTGATGTGTCTTCTATTAAATCTTTGTTTTCCAATATGAATCTTGATAAAGATGGGACTGGAGATGAGTCAACTTTACCTAAAAGGCATCCCAATGATTCAGAGTTTTTAGATCTTGATGCAAAAATTAATAAAAGTGGGATTGAAGAGGTCAAAACTTTACATAGCAATGAACCCACTATTTTGGATTTCAAGGAATTTAATTATGATAATTGATCTTTGATAGATTGTATTTCCTTGTTGCAATCCGTTTTAAATTCTCCTCATGCTTATGATCAAAATAAAGCTTTTACTAAACATATCGTTGATGCTTTAATGCAATCCCATGAAGAAAAGCTTGAACTAGAAGTTTCTATCCCTAGAAAACTTTATGATGAGTGGGAACCTACTATTGAAATTAAGATTAAAGATTATGAATGCTATGCTCAATGTGATTTGGGTGCTAGTGTTTCCACGATTCATCCTTGTCCCGCGTAACCACAAGGGATCAATATTTAAAGTGGGCAGAGCCGAAATATGGCGAATTGCCGAGACCGGATACCTATCCGGCACACCGAAGAAGGCTTCTGGAGAGTGGACTTTTGAGTGGTTCTACATTGAGGACCGATGCGTCCATTTTGCATCATGCTTTTATATCGATATTTATTGCATTATGGGCTGTTATTACACTTTATGTCACAATACTTATGCCTATTCTCTCTTATTTTACAAGGTTTACATAAGGAGGGAGAATGCCGGCAGCTGGGATTCTAGGCTGGAAAAGGAGCAAAAATTAGAGACCTATTCTGCACAGCTCCAAAAGTCCTGAAACTTCATAGAAGCTATTTTTAGAATATATAAAAAATGCTGAGCGCAAGAAGTACCAGAGGGGGGCCACTCACCAGCCACGAGGGTGGGGGCCAGCCCTACCCCCCTGGGCGCGCCCCTGCCTCGTGGGCCCCATGGTGGCCCTCCGATGCCCATCTTCTGTTATATGGAGTCTTTCGTTGAGGAAAAAATCAGAAGCAAGCTTTCAGGACGACACTCCGCCGCCACATGGCGGAACCAATCTAGGGCTCTGGAGGAGCTGTTCTGCCGGGGAAACTTCCCTCTGGGTGGGGGAAATCATCACCATCGTCATCACCAATGATCCTCTCATCGGGAGGGGGTTAATCTCCATCAACATCTTCACCAGCACCATCTCCTCTCAAACCCTAGTTCATCTCTTGTATCCAATTCTTGTCTCTAAGTCTAGGATTGGTACCTGTAGGTTGCTAGTAGTGTTGATTACTCCTTGTAGTTGATGCTAGTTGGTTTACTTGGTGGAAGATCATATGTTCAGAACCTATATGCGCATTAATACCCATCTGATTATGAACATGAATATGCTTTGTGAGTAGTTACGTTTGTTCCTGAGGACATGGAGAAGTCTTGCTATTAGTAGTCATGTGAATTTGGAATTCGTTCGATATTTTGATGAGATGTATGTTGTCTCTCCTCTAGTGGTTTTATGTGAACATCGACTACATGACACTTCACCATTATTTGGGCCTAGAGGAAGGCATTGGGAAGTAATAAGTAGATACTGGGTTGCTAGAGTGACAGAAGCTTAAACCCTAGTTTATGTGTTGCTTCGTAAGGGGCTGATTTGGATCCATATGTTTCATGCTATGGTTAGGTTTACCTTAATACTTTTGTTGTAGTTGCGGATGCTTGCAATAGAGGTTAATCATAAGTGGGATACTTATCCAAGTAATGATAGTACCCAAGCACCGGTCCACCCACATATTAGATTATCAAAGTACCGAACGCGAATCATATGAACGTGATGAAAACTAGCTTGACGATAATTCCCATGTGTCCTCGGGAGCGCTTTCTTCTATATAAGAGTTTGTCCAGGCTTGTTCTTTGCTACAAAAAGGATTGGGCCACCTTGCTGCACTTTATTTACTTTTGTTACTTGTTGCTTGTTACAAATTATCTTATCACAAAACTATCTATTACCTATAATTTCAGTGCTTGCAGAGAATACCTTACTGAAAACCGCTTATCATTTCCTTCTGCTCCTCGTTGGGTTCGACACTCTTACTTATCTAAAGGACTACGATAGATCCCCTATACTTGTGGGTCATCAAAACTCTTCTCTGGCGCCGTTGTCGGGGGAGTGAAGCGCCTTTGGTAGGTGGAATTTGGTAAGGAAAAATTTATATAATGTGCTGAAATTTACTATCACTTGTTACTATGGAAAGTAATCCTTTGAGGGGCTTGTTCGGGGTATCTTCACCCCAACCAGTAGAGCAAAGAGTTGCTCCTCAACCTACTGAACCTACTGAAAATGAAAATGTCTACTTTGAAATTCCTTCGTGTATGATAGAAAAACTGCTAGCTAATCCTTTTGCAGGAGATGGAACATTACATCCTAATGAGCACCTAATATATGTGGATGAAGTTTGTGGATTATTTAATCTTGCAGGTATGCCCGATGATGTTATCAAGAAGAAGGTCTTCCCTTTATCTTTGAAGGGAGATGCATTGACATGGTATAGGCTATGTGATGATATGGGATCATGGAACTACAAATGATTGAAATTGGAATTTCATCAGAAGTTTTATCCTATGCATCTGGTTTATCGTGATCGTAATTATATATATAATTTTTGGCCTCGCAAAGGAGAAAGCATCGCTCAAGCTTGGGGAGGCTTAAATCAATGTTATATTCATGCCCCAATCATGAGCTTTCAAGAGAAATGATTATCCAAAAATTTTATGCTCGGCTTTCTGATAACAATCGCACCATGCTTGATACTTCTTGTGCTTGCTCTTTTATGATGAAGACTATTGAATTCATATGGGATTTATTGGAAAGAATTAAACGCAACTCTGAAGATTGGGATCTCGACGAAGGTAAGGAGTCAGGTATGACACCTAAGTTTGATTGTGTTAAATATTTTATGGATACCGATGTTTTCCGTAAATTTAGCACTAAATATGGACTTGACTTCGAGATAGTTGCTTCTTTCTGTGAATCTTTTGCTACTCATGTTGATCTCCCTTAGGAGAAGTGTTTTAAATATCATCCTCCCATTGAAGTAAAAGTAGCCGCACCTATTAAAGTTGAAGAAAAGACTATCACTTATAATGATCCTATTATTCCTACTGCTTATGTTGAGAAACCACCTTTTCCTGTTAGGATAAAAGATCATGCTAAAGCTTTAACCGTGGTTCGTAAAAGCAATATTAGAACCCATACACCTCCTGAGCAAGTTAAAGTTGAACCTAATATTGCTATTGTTAAGGATCTCTTGGCTGATAATATTGATGGGCATGTTATTTATTTATATGATGAAACTGCTAGAATTGCTAAACCTTGTGCTAAAGATAAACATAGACCTGTGGTAGGCACGCCTGTTATTTCTGTTAAAATAGGAGATCATTGTTATCATGGCTTGTGTGATATGGGTGCCAGTGCTAGTGCAATACCTATTGACTTATACAAAGAGATTATGCCTGATATTGCACCTGTTGAGTTAGAAGATATTGATGTCATAATTAAACTTGCCAATAGAGATACTATTTCACCAATTGGGATTGTTAGAGATGTTGAAGTCTTGTGTGGGAAAACTAAATATCCTGCTGATTTTCTTGTTCTTGGTTCCCCACAAGATAGCTTTTGTCCCATTATATTTGGTAGACCCTTCTTAAACACTGTTAATGCTAGGATAGACTGCAAAAAGGATGTTGTTACTATTGGTTTAGGTGATATGTCTCATGAGTTCAACTTTTCTAAATTTCGTAGACAACACCGTGAAGAGAAACTGCCTAGTAAAGATGAAATTATTGGTCTTGCTTCTATTGCCGTACCTCCTAGTGATCCTTTAGAATAATATTTGCTAGACCATGAAAATGATATGTTTATGAATGAAAGAAGGGAAATAGATGAAGTGTTCTTTAAACAGGGACCTATTCTGAAACACAACTTGCCTGTTGAATTCTTAGGGGATCCTCCTCCACCCAAGGGCGATCCCATGTTTGAGCTTAAACCATTGCCTAATACTCTTAAATATGCTTATCTTGATGAAAAGAAGATATATCCTGTTATTATTAGTGCTAACCTTTCAGAGAAGGAGGAAGAAAAAATATTGAAAACTCTGAAGAAGCACCGTGCTGCTATTGGATATACTCTTGATGATCTTAAGGGCATTAGTCCTACTCTATGTCAACACAAAATAAATTTGAAGAAAGATTCCAAACCAGTTATTGATCACCAACGACGGCTGAATCCTAAGTTGAAAGAAGTGGTAAGGAAAGAAATATTAAAGCTCCTTAAGGCAGGTATAATTTATCCCGTTGCTGATAGTCAGTGGGTAAGTCCTGTCCATTGTGTTCCTAAGAAGGGAGGTATTATTGTCGTTCCTAATGATAAAGATGAATTGATTCCGCAAAGAATTATTACAGGTTATCGGATGGTAATTGATTTCCACAAATTAAATAAGGCCACTAAAAAAGATCATTACCCCTTACCTTTCATTGATCAAATGCTAGAAAGATTATCCAAACATACACATTTTTGCTTTCTAGATGGTTATTCTGGTTTCTCTCAAATACCTGTGTCAGCTGATGATCAATCAAAGACCACTTTTACTTGCCCTTTTGGTACTTTTGCTTATAGACGTATGCCTTTTGGTTTATGTAATACACCTGCTACCTTTCAAAGATGCATGATGGCTATATTCTCTGACTTTTGTGAAAAGATTTGTGAGGTTTTCATGGACGATTTCTCCGTTTATGGATCCTCTTTTGATGATTGCTTAAGCAACCTTGATCGAGTTTTGCAGAAATGTGAAGAAACTAACCTTGTCTTGAATTGGGAGAAGTGCCACTTTATGGTTAATGAAGGTATTTTCTTGGGGCACAAAATTTCTGAAAGGGGCATTGAAGTTGATAAAGCTAAAGTTGATGCTATTGAAAAGATGCCGTGTCCCAAGGACATCAAAGGTATAAAAAGTTTTCTGGGTCACACCGGTTTTTATAGGAGGTTCATTAAGGACTCCTCAAAAATTTCCCGGCCTTTGACTAATTTATTACAAAAAGATATACCATTCGTCTTTGATGATGATTGTGTAGAAGCATTTGAAATACTTAAGAAAGCATTGATCTCTGCACCTATTGTTCAGCCACCTGATTGGAATTTACCTTTTGAAATTATGTGTGATGCTAGTGATTATGCTGCAGGTGTTGTTCTAGGGCAAAGAGTTGATAAGAAATTAAATGTTATTCAATATGCTAGTAAAACTCTAGACAATGCCCAAAGAAATTATGCTACTACTGAAAAAGAATTCTTAGCAGTTGTATTTGCTTGTGATAAGTTCAGACCTTATATTGTTGATTCTAAAGTAACTATTCACACGGATCATGCTGCTATTAAATATCTTATGGAAAAGAAAGATGCTAAACCTAGACTTATTAGATGGGTTCTCTTGCTACAAGAATTTGATTTGCATATTATTGGTAGAAAGGGAGCTGAGAACCCCGTTGCAGATAACTTGTCTAGGTTAGAAAATGTTCTTGATGACCCACTACCTATTGATGATAGCTTTCCTGATGAACAATTAAATGTCATAAATGCTTCTCATACTGGTCCATGGTATGCTGATTATGCTAATTACATTGTTGATAAATTTATACCACCTAGTTTCACATACCAGCAAAAGAAAAAAAAATCTATGATTTAAGACATTACTGTTGGGATGACCCACATCTTTATAAAGAAGGAGTAGATGGTGTTATTAGGCGTTGTGTACCTGAGCATGAACAGGAACAGATCCTACGCAAGTGTCACTCTGAATCTTATGGAGGACACCACGCTGGAGATAGAACTGCACATAAGGTATTGCAATCCGGTTTTTATTGGCCTACTCTCTTCAAGGATGCCCGTAAGTTTGTCTTATCTTGTGATGAATGTCAAAGAATTGGTAATATTAGTAGACGTCAAGAAATGCCTATGAATTATTCACTTGTTATTGAACCGTTTGATGTTTGGGGCTTTGATTATATGGGACCTTTTCCTGCCTCTAATGGGTATACACATATTTTAGTTGCTGTTGATTACGTTACTAAGTGGGTAGAAGCTATTCCAACTAGTAGTGCTGATCATAACACCTCTATTAAGATGCTTAAAGAAGTCATTTTTCCGAGGTTTGGAGTCCCTAGATATTTAATGACTGATGGTGGTTCACATTTTATTCATGGTGCTTTCTGTAAAATGCTTGCTAAGTATGATGTCAATCATAGAATTGCATCTCCTTATCACCCATAGTCTAGTGGTCAAGTAGAATTGAGTAATAGAGAACTCAAATTAATTTTGCAAAAGAATGTTAATAGATCTAGAAAGAATTGGTCCAAGAAACTTGATGATGCATTATGGGCCTATAGAACTGCATATAAAAATCCTATGGGTATGTCTCCATATAAAATGGTTTATGGAAAAGCATGTCACTTACCTATCGAACTAGAACATAAGGCTTATTGGGCTATTAAAGAGCTCAATTATGATTTCAAACTTGCCGGTGAGAAAAGGTCATTTGACATTAGCTCACTTGATGAATGGAGAACCCAAGCCTATGAGAATGCCAAATTGTTTAAAGAAAAAGTTAAAAGATGGCATGACAAAATGATACAAAAGCGTGAGTTTAATGTAGGTGATTATGTATTGCTATACAACTCTTGTTTAAGATTTTTTGCAGGAAAACTTCTCTCTAAATGGGAAGGTCCTTACGTTATCGAGGTGGTCTATCGTTCCGGTGCCATAAAAATCAACAACTTCGAAGGCACAAATCTGAAGGTGGTGAACGGTCAAAGAGTCAAACATTATATCTCAGGTAATCCTACAAATTTTGAAACCAATGTTATTTAAACCGTAACCCCGGAGGAGTATAAGGGACACTTTCCGTAATGTTTCAGACTCCGAAAAGGAATAGGTATGTGGTACGGTAAGTAAACCGACTCCAAAATAGTTCTAATGGCAATTTTTCTCCGTTTTGGAATATTTAGAAAAATAGGAAAATAAGAAGCAGTCCGGGATGGACACGAGGGCTCCACGAGGGTGGAGGGCGCGCCCTACCCCCCTGAGCGCGCCCCTGCCTCGTGGGAACCTCGTGCGATCTCCGGACTCCGTTTTCTTGAATGTTACATATTTTGGTTGGTAAAAATTCATTATATAATCTCCCAAAGGTTTTGACTCCTGTATCACGCAATTGTCCTCTGTTCTTGTTTCGAGCTGTTTTTCTGACAGATCTAGATCATCATGACGTCTCCAAGTGCCCCCAAGGACAAGTTTTTCGAGAAGGTCATCAACCCCTACCTCGCGGAAGTGCTGCAACACCCTCAAACCATTGAGATGCATGAGGGGGTGCTGCACATCCACGATATTGAGGGACCAAGGAGGACCGGAAGCGTGGAGACAAGGCTCGAGGCAATGGAGCAACAAGTTTTCAAGTGCCAGGAGATGGTGGAACATGGACTCAACGCCAACCATATGATGATCATGGAGTTCACCAACAACCACAAGCTGGATGCCAAGAACATTGGGGAGACCATCTTCAAGCTTCACGGGAAGAACGAGCACCTTCAAGCCCAAATCTATGACCTGCAAAACCAAAACTATGAGTATGAATATAGATTCAAGAGGATGAGTTTGACGATCCCGGAGACTCGTTCATCCTTCTATGATGGTGAGCCTACGCCTTGGAAGATGGACGACAAGCCTACTTCATCATCACTGCCATCTTCTTCACCAACAAAGGAGACATAATCATATGGGTATGGACAGTCCCCTTGGCAACTGCCAAGCTTAGGGGAGTGCCCCTGTATCGTATCACCATCACATCTCTATCTTTATCGTTTTTCTTAGTCTCATCCTTTTAGTAATATCTTGATCTAGTAGAATAAAGTTTTTGGTATGATCTAGTTTTGAGTTTTGCTTTATGATCCCTCTATGTAATCGAGTACGTGAGCTATATAATAAAGACTAGTGTTGAGTCAAGGGCTTGATTATCTTGCTATGATCTTGAGTGAATAAAACAAAAGAGAAGAAATAAAAAGAAACAAAGAGATCATATGGATCTTATGGAGATTAATGGGCTCACATATAAAGAGTATGATGAATAAAAGTTGTTGAGAGTTGACAAACATAGTTTTGGTCATCGTTGAAATTAATAGGAAGTAATAAAGAAAGAGAGGTCTTCACATATAAATACACTATCTTGGAAATCTTTTTATGATTGTGAGCACTCATTAAAATATGACATGCTAAAGAGTTGACATTGGACAAGGAAGACAATGTAATGGGTTATCTTTTCTTATATCTGAGATAAATTATATTGTCATGGATCATCCAACATGATTGAGCTTGCCTTTCCCCCTCATGCTAGCCAAATTCTTTGCACCAAGTAGACTAAACACACTTTTGCCATGAGATACCACCATATCTACCTATGGATTGAGTAAGATCCTTCAAGTAAGTTGTCATCGGTGCAAGCAATAAAAATTGCTCTCTAAATATGTATGATTGATTGGTGTGGAGGAAATAAGCTTTATACGATCTTGTGATGTGGAAGAAATAAAAGCGACGGACTGCATAATAAAGGTCTATATCACAAGTGGCAATATAAAGTGACGTTCTTTCGCATTACGATTTTGTGCATCCAACCATAAAAGGACATGACAACCTCTACTTCCCTCTGCGAAGGGCCTATCTTTTACTTTTATCTCCTACCTTACATAAGAGTCATGGTGATCTTCACCTTTCCTTTTACATTTTATCATTTGGCAAGCACAATATGTTGGAAAGATCCTGATATATATAGCTAATTGGATGTGAGTCTTCATGAACAATTATTGTTGACATAACCCTTGAGGTAAAATGTTGGGAGGCAAAATTATAAGCCCCTATCTTTCTCTGTGCCCGATTAAAACTTCATACCCATAAATATTGTGTGAGTGTTAGCAATTGTGAAAGACTAAAAGATGGTTGAGTATGTGGACTTGCTAAAAAGCTCTTATATTGACTCTTTCTTATGTTATGATAAATTGCAATTGCCTCAATGACTGAGATTAGAGTTTGTTGGTTCTCAATGAAGTTTATGATTCATACTTGAAATTGTGATTGAATTGTTACTTTAGCATAAGAGATCATATGACAATATATATATATATATATATATATATATATATATATATATATATATATATATATATATATATATATGTTGCTGTTCTAAGAATGATCATGATGCCCTCATGTCCGTATTTTATTTTTATCGACACCTCTATCTCTAAACATGTGAACATATTTTTCGATTTCGGCTTTTGCTTGAGGACAAGCGAGGTCTAAGCTTGGGGGAGTTGATACGTCCATTTTGCATCATGCTTTTATATCGATATTTATTGCATTATGGGCTGCTATTACACATTATGTCAAAATACTTATGCCTATTCTCTCTTATTTTACAAGGTTTACGTAAATAGGGAGAATGCCGACAGCTGGGATTCTGGGTTGGAAAAGGAACAATTATTAGAGACCTATTCAGCACAGCTCCAAAAGTCCTGAAACTTCACGGAAGCTATTTTAAGAATATATAAAAAATACTGAGTGCAAGAAGTACCAGAGGGGGGCCACTCACCAGCCACGAGGGTGGGAGGCGCGCCCTACCCCCTGGGCGCGCCCCCTGCCTCGTGGACCCCCTGGTGGCCCTCTGATGCCCATCTTCTGCTATATGGAGTCTTTCATTGAGAAAAAAAATCATAAGCAAGCTTTCGGGACGAGACTCCGCCGCCACGAGGCGGGACCTTGGCGGAACCAATCTAGGGCTCTGGCGGAGCTGTTCTGCCGGGGAAACTTCCCTCCGGGAGGTGGAAATCATCACCATCGTCATCACCAACGATCCTCTCATCGGGAGGGGGTCGATCTCCATCAACGTCTTCACCAGCACCATCTCCTCTCAAACCCTAGTTCATCTCTTGTATCCAATTCTTGTCTCTAAGTCTGGGATCGGTACCTGTAGGTTGCTAGTAGTGTTGATTACTCCTTGTAGTTGATGCTAGTTGGTTTACTTGGTGGAAGATTATATGTTCAGATCCTATATGCACATTAATACCCCTCTGATTATGAACATGAATATGCGTTGTGAGTAATTACGCTTGTTCCCGAGGTCATGGGAGAAGTCTTGCTATTAGTAGTCATGTGAATTTGGTATTCGTTCGATATTTTGATGAGATGTATGTTGTCTCTGCTCTAGTGGTGTAATGTTTTCCACTACATGACACTTCTCCATTATTTGGGCCTAGAGGAAGGCATTGGGAAGTAATAAGTAGATAATGGGTTGCTAGAGTGACAGAAGCTTAAACCCTAGTTTATGCGTTGCTTCGTAAGGGGCTGATTTCGATCCATATGTTTCATGCTATGGTTAGGTTTACCTTAATACTTTTGTTGTAGTTGCGGATCCTTGCAATAGAGATTAATCATAAGTGGGATGATTGTCCAAGTAAGGACAGTACCCAAGCACCGGTCCACCCACATGTCAGATTATTAAAGTACCGAACGCGAATCATATGAACGTGATGAAAACTAGCTTGACGATAATTCCCATGTGTCCTCGGGAGTGCTTTCTTCTATATAAGAGTTTGTCCAGGCTTGTCCTTTGCTACAAAAAGGATTGGGACACCTTGCTGCACATTATTTACTTTTTTTACTTGTTGTTCGTTACAAATTATCTTATCACAAAACTATCTATTACCTATAATTTCAGTGCTTGCAGAGAATACCTTGCTGAAAACCGCTTATCATATCCTTCTACTCCTCCTTGGGTTCGACACTCTTACTTATCGAAAGGACTACAATAGATCCCCTATACTTGTGGGTCATCAAGGACGTCGTACTTCCAGACCCAGCCCGGAGGGGTCTTCCTGAGTTCACAAGTGCTCCTTTAAAGAAACGCCACAGCTGGCGCCCTCGGAGCCTCGAGGAAGAAGATAGTGCGGAGGTTCGCCAACTCCTGAGCAAGATAAGGACGCTCGCCCAGTTCGGATACACGATAGTCGAAGTAATGGCGACCTCCATAGTGTGGGGGGGTCCAGCCACTCCAATACAGAGGACTTCCCATGTGGCACTACAATGGGGAAGATGACGCCTCCCGCTGCGGCAGGAAAGGTCCAGACACCCCCGCCGCCCTGGCCAAAATATTGGCCGAACTGTTCAAAGGGGAGGAAGAGGAGTTCTTGCACATCAAGCACAGGGAAGGATACTCTATGTATAGTCCTCCTAGCTGGGTAAGCCCTCAATCCCTCTACTCTACTAATTCTACTCCCTGAGCTATGTTCAACGAGCATTAACCCATCCATTTATAACAGCACTGGCAAAAGACTTCCGAGGGGCTTTACAGCCCCACCCCGCAGCCCGAGGGCCACAATCGGGACCTTGACCCTGGATCCGAAGAGGATCTGGATATATTCGTGGTGCTCGAGAATGGGGTGTTTTTGTCACATCCCTAGCTAGTCACTGCTTGTCCTTGCATCAATCATCTTGCATCTTGTTTAAATTCATGAAAGTTGAATTGGGGAAAGTGGAAAGCCTCAGAAATCATTTCTAAAAATGATCAACTTTAAAAAAATTGCTTCAAATAAACCCAAGAAAATGTTCCTGTTAAGCTATAAAAATATTGGCAAGAGGTAAAATTCAAACCAATATTTTTGAAGTTTCAGAAATGTTTATTTTGGACATTTGAGTGAATTCAACAATTAATTGCATTGGATTTATATTTGTTATATATTGAATATAACTCCAATAATTCTGAAAGTTTGTGAGTGGCTTTGAATACTTTGTATGAAGCCACATAACTATTTTCAGAAGCTACAAAAATGATTTGGGTTAGAAACTAAATCAAAACAGAGTTAAAGAAAATAGAAAACTTAAAGAATTAGAAAGAGAGAGAGAGAGACAGAGAGAGAGAGAGAGAGAAAAGCCACCTGGGCCACTTACCTAGCACCTACCGCAGCCCACCGTGCGGCCCAGCCCACCACCGCCTCCTCCCCTATCGTCTTCCTCCTCTGCCAGGAGGATGAGCGCGTGCCCGACGCGCGCCGGCACGCGCCGGCCACCTCCTGCTTCCCTGCTCGCCGCTGGAGGCACCCGAGGGCGCCGCGCACTCCCCGCGACCCCTGCATCTCTCCCCTCTCACTCTCTCCCGTGCTTCTCCCCTCCTCTGCTCTCTCTCCCTCTCACGCCCGAGCGCAACCGTCACCACCGCTCGTCGTTGTTGCGACCACCGCCTCCTCCTCGCCTCACTGACCTGTCCACAAGCCCCGCCACCGTCGCCTACGCCTCTCCGTCGAGCCACATGACGCGGGAAGCCCTAGAGAGCCGCCATCGCTGTCTTCTTCACCTTCGGCCGCCGGAGATCGCCTTCGCTGCCCCGTCGACCTCAGCGCGTCCCCAAGCCCGCTGAGCATCTTGTCGCACCCGCCATGAGCTCCTGCTCCTGCTCCTGCTCCCCCTCTCCATTTTCCCCTCATGCGCCGTAGCCGTCGCCTCGCTTGCAACCGAATGCGTCGCCGCAAACCTCGTCGCCGGCGCCACTCCGGCCACTCCCCGGCTGCGCCACCACCACGATTGGATGCGGACGAGCGTCCGCATCCGTAGCTGTGCTTCGCGCGCCAAACGGTGCTCTGTAGGCGAATCCCGCAGCGCACCGCCGCGTCTGGACTCACCGGTGGCTAAAAGCCGGCGATCGCTGACCCGTTGACTGGCGTGGGTTGACCCCACTACCCGGTTTGACCTTCCCCTCTCTCTCACTGACTTGCGGGCCCCGCCCGACTAATTACTCTAGTTAGCACTAATTAACTAGTTAGGTTAGTTACTATAGTCACTGACTAGTGGGTCCTGCCCAGTTAGTTAGGTCTAACTAACTTAGTTAGTTGACTGGGTCACTGACCATTGGGTCCCACTGGTCAGGTTTGACCTGGTCGATGCCTGTTGACTGCTGACGTCACCCTGACGTAGTGCTGATGCAATAATGTAATTTCTGGTTTAAAAACAATTCTGGACATTCCTGAAATTGCTTTAAACTTCAAAAATTCATAGTAATTCAACCATACTTAGATGAAGATAATTCATATATGAAAAATTATCAGAAAAATGCAATCTGTCCATCTGTACCATTTTCATGCATGACATACCAACTTATACCTACTGTATAAGTGAAAACATGATAATTGCATTTTAAGTGCTTAATATGGAGCTTGCATATGAACCTTTGGTTCATATGGACTTCCTCTAAATTGTTGCTAGATGCATTAGCACAAATCATAACATCATTGCCATGTCACATTCATGCATCATATTGTGCATTGCATTGATTGTGTTCTTCCTTGTTTGCCAGTATTTGTTCCCTCTCGATAGACGTGCTCCAACGATGAGTTCGATGACATTAATGAAGAGTTATACTATCTTCAGAAGTGCCAGGCAAGCAAAAACCCCTTGTTCATTCCGATACAATCCCACTCTCTCGCTCCTGCTCTCTTTTACTGCATTAGGACAATAACGATTCAACTGTTACATGCTGCGGTAGTTGAACCCCTTTCCTATGCATGACCTGTCATTGCCACAGTAAATAGATGGAACCCACTAGCATGAGTAGGGGTTGTTTGAGCCCTGATGTGCCAACTCATTCATGCTTGTTTGTCATGCATGCTATTGCTTAGAGTTGTGTCCGGTCTGATTCATCGGGGATGAATTGGAAAGTTGTGAACATGCCCTACTGTGTGTGAGCTAAGTGTGTTGAACACGATTTGGTAAAGGTATTGATGAGAGGCCATGTAGGAGTACATGGTGGGTTGTTTCATTGGAACCGTCCTTAAGCACCGAGATATGTATGTGTGATTTAAGAACCAGTTACTACCATGCATTGGGATCCTTAATTGACCCTCTCGGCTTCTTAACCACCCTAGTCCTTTGTCCAGGAGTTTCAACTAGTTTCTGGTGTTTGTAGGATATGTGTTAGCGGCCGTGCGTGGCGCTGACTATGATGCGGTAGATACACCGTGCCCGGGCATGCCGGGCGCCCATTTGGTGTCTCGGAACCCTGTACACATCGTTCGGGGCCATATGTGGAAACCTCGGCCGGACTCCCTGCAGATGGAACCTAGATAAGTGATAGACCTGGACTAGAGACTTGAGTGTTTAGGTAGGCCGTGGCCAACACCCTCGTTGGGCTTCCGCTTGAAGGTTGCTGAGTACATGTCGTGTAAACGGCGGTAAGTGGTGAGAGCGTGTGTGAAGAAGTACACCCCTGCAGGGTTAACATAATCTATTTGAATAGCCGCGTCCGCGGTAAAGGACTACTTGGTTGCCTGTACAGTTCATAGACAAGTGAAAGTGGATACTCTAAAATGCGCAAGATAAGTGTGAGTGATATGGATGGCGTTCTCGTAGGGAGACGGGAGCGAATCCATAGTGATGTATTGATTGGTGAATATGTGGACTCCTGTGCGCCACCTCAAAAGAGTTACTTGCGGTAGTAGTTCAGGTTAGCCACCGAGTCAAAGCTGGCTTGCTGCAGTTAAACCCCACCATCCCTATGTTGATAATGATGCATATGTAGTTAGTTCTGATGTAAGTCTTGCTGGGTACATTTGTACTCACATTTGCTTATTTTATGTTTTTGCAGAGAGACTTTAGTCTCGCTAGTAGTTCTGTGTGGACTTCGACGTTTAGCTTGATACCTCAGCTATGATCTTGTGCCCTCGGCAGGATATGGTAGATAGTCAGGCTTCTAAGCCTTCTTCATTTGTAGATCTCTATACTCAGACAAGTTAAGCTTCCGCATGTGCTTGTTGCCTGCATGCTGTGTAGGTTGGGTCATGAGACCCATGTTTGCAATACTTGGCTCCTCGGAGCCAAATGAATAAATACTTTGAGTCGTAGAGTCTTGTTGTGATGCCATGTTTTATTTGCACATATCGAACATATTGTGTGTATGATTGAAATGCTTGGTATGTATGGGATCCGACAACCTAGTTGTTTATCCTTGGTAGCCTCTCTTATGGGGAAATGTAGTCTGGTGCTTCCATTGAGCCTTGGTAGTCTGCTACAGCCCGGTTTACCGAAGTCCTGCTACCCCAGTACTACTACTCCAGAACACTTAGACTGGCCGACATGTGATTCACTTCGTTCCTGTGTCTGTCCCTTCAAGGAAATGTCACACGGTGACTTCTGGAGTCCTGCTAGCCTGCTATAGCCCGGGTTCCCGAAGCCCTGTTAGCCCAGTTGCTACAGCCTGGATTCACACGCTGATGACTGACATGTTCGATGTTGTTTCATGTATGCCTGTCCCCGTAAGTTAGTGCCACTTTGGGTTCACGACTAGTCATGTCGGCCCGGGTTCTCTGTCATATGGATGCTAGCGACACTATCATATACGTGAGCCAAAAGGCGCAAACGGTCCTGGGCCAGGTAAGGTGGCACCCGTGGGAATACCGTGCATGAGGCCGCAAAGTGATATGAAGTGTTACATGCTAGATAGGTGTGACTTAGGATCGGGGTCCTGGCAGTTTTACCAAACGAGCTATGATGACACATAAGTAGCCATCATCGCTGATTATCCCGGTCCGCTCCCCGCTTCACACATAAGTAATCCGGAGATACCTTGTCCAAGAGAGTTTTCTCATTCTTCCTCACCCACCGCACTGTCCTGTGCTCAAAAGGAGAGGTGTTCGGCACGTCATGCTTCCCTAGGGGCATCGCCAAAGAGAGCGCCCCCACACCGGGCAAGCCTTCGGTGAGGAAGGCAAACGAAGATACGGCCGAGCCTTCATCAAAGAGGTATGGATTTGCACGTATGCACCTTGGCAGTCACATCCAACTGCGACCTTCCAGTTTATCCTATATCAGGAAAAAGGTGTGCCGAACTATATCTGGGGGTCTGGCCGGTCATACTTCCCACAGCCAGGATCCAGATCCTGCCATAAAGACGGGGGCTGATGCGGGGGTAACGCCGGACTGTCCTCCAGCCAAGGATTTGGATGATGCATCCATCATTAACTAGGAAGTGGAAGGGCGCCATGAATCATCGGTGCTGAAGGGTCATTTTACAAGACCCCGGATTTTCAGAAGAGGCCTTTAACACCTTCAGCTCGGCTGATGCATGCATCTGAGCTGCTCGAGATGGGCTTAATAGAGCTACAAAGGAGCATTTAAAAGATGTGCGGGTAACTTTACTTTGTCCGAATATGATAACCATATGCCAGTAGCCCCCGAGACTTAAAGCAGTTGGTACAACTGATTTAAGTATCGTTGTATAACCAGGTTCTTACGGAGAAGAATGACCTGCTAGCCCAGGAGCTAGAAAAGTGTCAGACGCAACTAACTGCTGCCCATGCCAAACCCGAGAAATCCAAGAAGGCGTCTCCTAGTAATGTTTCCCTCCATCAAGAAAACCTAATGGTATACCAATAATGCTAACACGGTTGCTCACCTCTTATTAGGATCATTAGGTCAACTGCAAGAACAACTGAAAGCTGCCCAAGGCGGAGAACGAGAAGCCAAGAAACTGCTAGCCGCGGGCGAGCGTGTGCTCACAAAAGTCATGCTGGAGAAGAACAAGCTCCAGGATTCGAATACCCTATTGGGCGAGGATTCAAAAGATGTACGGGCCCAACTGGCCGACTCCGTGAAGGGGAATAAAAGGCTGCACGGCGGCATATTCAGTATGCGGCCGAATTTACCTTATAATAGTTCGAAGATGAAAGGAACTGACAAAGTTATGTTTGCAGGTATGCTGACAGGCCGTCCCGAAGAGGAGATGTCCGGATGCTCGGATGATCTGCTGCATGGGCTGACACAAATGCACGAGCAAGCTCGGTAGGCAATGCGGAGTGTTGCTAAGGCCTTATGACCATCCGCCTCCCCTCTAGGAAGTATGGAGGAGCTTGTAGAGCTATTCAAGGGAGCATAGTGATGTATCCGATTATGGAAAATATCGGCCTGCCGGGAGGGTGCGCGAGAGGCCTGGGCCATGGTGAAAACACGGTATACCAAGCTTGATCCGAATCACATGGCCCGGGTCGGACCTTTGGTGTCAGATGGGAAAGAAGTGCCCATTAATTTGGTATATGACCAAGTAGCAGTAGCTGCCAAATATTCCCAACAGGATTGTAAGTTAGACAGCCTGTTGGATGGTATAGAGGAGGAACTTTATGAGTCTAAGTGACTATGTACTTTCCTTGATATATTTAAATCCTAGCTGAATTGTAAAACAATTGTCATGGCAGACCTTTTCGCTTCAACCTCGGGAACCAAAGGTGCGGAGTGTTTCCGAATACTAGTGCGGCCGAATAGACCCGGGTATGCATGGAAACGAGGCGTAGGGGTCATAGTTGCTTGAACAGACAAGTTGTATCCGGCTAGTTATGTTATATTACATTAAAGTTGTAAGAAACATCTTCCACAGAGAATAGTTCCGTTAAGGGTTCCTTCCTTGGGTGTGCATGCGTTAATGGGAATGTCCAAACTGTGATTGAAAAATCGCAGTATGCGTGACTTCTGGGGGTTCACAATGGAGTGAATGCGAAAAAACATCTTTAATCCACCGACCGAATATTCCCTTAAGAATGCTAGCTTTTGGCTTCACCCAGTCTGAGGTACACATCTGGATGACCCGGCAGTAACAATCACAAAGGTGCTCCCTTTATGCCCTAGCCGAACTAACGGGAAGGTAGGGCATAAGCACAGGAGCCAGGCAACCCAGCTTGGCCAAAACTTAAGTCATATCGATGCATATAATGGCGAAGAAAAGGTACATATGGGAAAAACGCATATGTATTGAGCTTGATGCTCCGGGAATAATAGCAAGCTTCTATATAAGAAGCCCCCAGGTATAATGGACGTACATATTTGAAGATGTGTGCGTCAGGGGTGCACGGTCTAACCGCACGAAAGCTTTAACGCTAGAGAGAAAAAAGAAAAAGAGAGAAAAGGTGAAGGAGGCAATGGGGGGAAGGGGACGAACAAAGAGTTCGGCTCTAGGCGTAGAACCATCGGAGTCTGGCTGCATTCCAGGGGTTCGACTCTAGGCGATTGTCGGACGCATTACCCAGGCGGTACGCTCCTCCGGTAAGAACTTCGCCGATGATGAAGGGACCCTCCCACTTGGGCTTGAGTTTGTCCTTTTTCTTCTCTGGCATGCGTAGAACAAGTTCTCCAATGTTATAAGTCTTGGCCCGCACTTCTCTAATTTGATACCTGCGAGCCTGCTGTTGATAAAATGCGGAATGGGCTTTTGCAACGTCGCGCTCTTCCTCCAGGACATCTAAGCTGTCCTGCCGATCATGCTCGGCCTCTCTCTCTTCGTACATGCGCACTCGAGGTGAGTCATGAATAATGTGGCAGGGTAACACTTCCTCTGTGCCATACACCACGAAGAAAGGTGTGTATCTGGTAGTGCGGTTGGGCATGGTCCGTAGCCCCCAGAATACGGAGTCGAGCTCCTCAACCCAGTGCTTGTCTGATTCTTTCAAAGACCACACTAGTCTAGGCTTGATGCCGCTCATAATAAGACCATTGGCTCGTTCGACTTGACCGTTTGTCTGCGGATGATAGACAGAGGCGTAATCGAGTTTGATGCCCAGATTAATGAACCAGGTTTTCACTTCGTCGGCTGTGAAGTTGGAGCCGTTATCAGTGATGATGCTGTGTGGAACACCATAACGGTGGACGACGCCGGATATGAATTCTATCACCGGCCCGGACTCGGCCGTTTTAACTGGTTTGGCCTCTATCCACTTAGTGAATTTATCCACCAACACCAGAAGATATTTTTTCTTATGGCTTCATCCTTTAAGGGGTCCAACCATATCTAGTCCCCAGACCGCAAAAGGCCAAGTGATGGGGATTGCTTGTAGGCCTCTGGGGGCATATGGCTTTGGTTGGCGAAGAGTTGGCATCCGACGCAACATTGGACAAGGTCCTGTGCATCTGCTCGGGCCATCGCCAATAAAACCCTATACGGAAGGCCTTTCTAACAAGGGCCCGAGCTGTGGCATGGTGCCCGCCGAGACCGGCGTGAATCTCAGCCAGGAGCTGCCGCCACTCCTCCTCGGAGATACATCTTTGAAGGACTCCGGTAGCGCTTTTCTTATAAAGCTCTCTGTCGCGAACCTTGTAAGCCTTCAAACGCCGGACAATGCGGCGGGCCTCATTCTGATCCTCGGGAAGTTCCTTCCTATTGAGGTAGGACAAGAAGGGTTCGGTCCATGGGGCAATGACTGCCATAATGAGATGGGCCGACGATGTTATTTTGGTGGCTGAGCCTCCGATGATATCGGTGGGTTCGGAATCTGGGGTTGTGTTCGGATCCAGACTAGTGTTGCCGCTTTCCCCCTGCCACACCATGGATGGCTTAAAAGCCTTTCCAGAAAGATATTAGGTGGGACGGGGTCGTGCTTAGCACCGATACGAGCAAGAACGTCCGCCGCTTGATTACTTTCTCGGGCCATGTGATGGAACTCGAGCCCCTCGAACCGAGTCGACATTTTTAGGACGGCATTAGGATAAGCTGCCATCTTTGGATCTTTGGCATCGAAGTCTCCATTTATTTGAGATATTGCTAGGTTTGAGTCCGCGCGCACTTCCAGGCGCTGTATGCCCATGGAGACAGCCATTCGGAGACCATGCAATAAGGCCTCGTATTCGGCTGCGTTGTTGGAGTCTGTTATAGTATTTGGAGTACGTACTTAACGGCGTCTCCAGTTGGGGACATTAAAACGACGCCCGCTCCTAGCCCTTCTAGCATTTTGGAGCCATCAAAATACATAACCCAATTGGAATATGTGTCGTACTCTTTGGGGAGTTCGGCCTCTGTCCATTCGGTGACGAAGTCAGCTAGTACTTGGGATTTAATAGCTCGGTGTGGTTTGTATGTAATATCAAATGGAAGGAGCTCAATGGCCCATTTGGCAATCTTTATTGGAGATGATGAAGCCCAGCAGCTTTCCCGCGGGGATGCCAAACCACACTTTTCTGGATTAAGCTTAATGTCATATGCGCGGAGGTTGTCAAATGTGAGACGTAGGTCGTCTATTAGTGTTTCTACGTGCCTTGTCTTGATTACGACGTCGTCCACATAGGCTTCAATTGTCTTTCCGATATGTTTCTCCAGGCATGTTTGGATCATGCGTTGGTAGGTGGCGCTGGCGTTCTTGAGCCCGAAGGGCATGGTGTTGAAGCAGAATGGCCCATATGGGGTGATGAATGCTGTTGCAGCTTGGTCGGACTCCTTCATTTTGATTTGATGGTATCCGGAATATGCATTGAGGAAACAGAGTGAGTCGTGTCCTACGGTAGCATCAACGATTTGATCAATGCGGGGGAGGGGAAAGGGATCCTTAGGGCAAGCCTTATTGAGGTCTTTAAAATCGACGCACAGACGCTAGGATTTATCCTTCTTTGGTACCATCACCAGGTTTGCCAGCCAGTCCGGATGTTTTATTTCTCTAATGAATCCGGCCTCGATTAGCTTTGCTAGCTCTTCTCCCATGGCTTGACGTTTGGGTTCAGAAAAGTGCCGCAGTGTTTGTTTGACCAGTTTGTATCCCTTTAATACGTTGAGGCTGTGTTCGGCCAGCTTGCGTGGGATTCCTGGCATGTCAGAAGGGTGCCAGGAAAATATATCCTAGTTTTCGCAAAGAAAATCCTATAGCGCGACGTCGACCGTTGGGTCTAGCTGTGCCCCAATAGATGCTGTCTTCTTGGGGTCCGTTGGATGGACCTGGAATTTGACCATTTCTTCCGCTGGCTTGAAGGAGGTGGATTTGGGGCGTTTGTCTAAGATCACATCGTCCCTGTCCACCATGGAGCGTAGTGCGGTTAATTCTTCGGTCGGGAGGGCTTCAAATAATGCCTCAAGGGCCAGGGATGTGGTTTTGTTTTCGGCGCGGAGTGCTATGTCCGGATCACTGGCGAAGTGATTATGCCGTTGGGCCCGGGCATCTTAAGCTTCATGTACCCGTAATGAGGTACATCTTAGAAGCGTGTAAATGCCTCTCGCCCCAAGAGGGCATGATATCCACTGTTGCAAGGGGCCACTTGGAAGGTTATTTCTTTGAACCGATAATTCTTCGGCATGCCGAATACCACGTCGAGTGTTATTTTTCCCGCACGCCGCGCCTCCCAACTGGGAATGATTCCTCGGAAGGTCGTGCTGCTTTGCTCGATGCGGCTCCTGTCTATTTCCATTTTATGGAGTGTATCTTCATAGATGAGGTTTAGTCCGCTGCGGCCGTCCATGAGAACCTTGGTGAGCCGAAAGCCATCCATGATTGGACTGAGGACCAAGGTGGCTGGTGCTTAGACTGTCGTGTATTTTGGTTCGTCATCGACACTAAAAGTTATAGCCATGTCGTTCCAAGGATTTATTGCTGCTATTTGACAGACTTCGGTGAGTCCTTGGAGTGCCCTTTTGCGCCTATTGTTTTGAGGCGAATATCTCGAAGATCGTCAGTACTTTGGGGTCGTCGTCTTCTAGGGGGTGTTGTTCTGGGGTATTCTTGGTGAGGATATCCTCGACGTTCTTGGCCACTTGCCGGAGTATCCAACATGCTCTAAGGCTATGTGTTGGTATGTTATCTGGTGTTGCGTGTATTTTGCATGGCCCGTTGAGCCATCCTTCCAGAACGGTTCCGCGCCTTGTACTGGGCTTGCATTTCTTTACTATTGGATCGGGCGTGTTACAAGGGTGCACCCTTTTCGCCTAAATGAGGGGTTGAGTGGGGACCGATGGTTCCCAACGGCCTGCCTAAGTTTTCCAGGCACTTTCCATTGTGCTATACTCTGTACGATAGTTGCCAAGTCAGCAAACTGTAGTATGCAATGGCGGTTGATGGCGTTGAGGATTCCTTCGTCCATGCAGTTGTTGCGGAACGCTGAGATTGCTTCCTCATCGTGGCAATCTTTAATCTTGTCTTTGACAAGAAGGAATCTGGCCTAGAAGTGGTGGTCCGTTTCCTGAGACTGCTGTTGTATGCTCATGAGAGCACTTATATTTGGGTGGGTGGTTTTAAATCTGAGCCCTGACCCAAATTTGGATCCGGAGTCTGAAGGACTTCCGAACTTAACAGATCGGGTTCCGGGATATCCACTGATTTCTTAGGCCCGTCGTCCGATTCTATGTTCGGAGGGCAGGATCATCTCCTCGTAGGTGGGTGTCTGGCTCTTCAAATCCAGAGGTCTGGACATAGTCCGTCCTTAGTATGGAGGAAGAGTTGTCGTCTTGCTCCTTGACTACCACTATCCGGTGGGTGATCGGTGGAGATTTGATTTCTCTCTGATCAGGTTTAAGCCTAATTCGATCGTAGTCTGTAGCGACCCGAGGGTGGCAATGCGATCTAGGAGCTCGTTTAAAGACGAAAGCTCCGCTGGATCCATCTGCTTGGAGTGTTCGGAGTCGATACGAAGGGGATTTTCGATGACCCGGGAGGTCATCGTCGGTTGAACGACCGAACAGGCGGTCATGGTAAAGCCGCCCAGCCGGAGGGTTTGGCATGGGGCCAGTGCTCCTCCGGCGGTGATATTGTCCTTGAGAACAAGGCGAGCCAGCGATCCTGTCGTCGACGTCACAGTGGAACTCTCAATGAAAGCACCAATGTCGGTGTCAAAACCGGCGGATCTCGGGTAGGGGGTCCCGAATTGTGCATCTAAGGTTGATGGTAACAGGAGACATGGGACACGATGTTTACCCAGGTTCGGGCCCTCTCTATGGAGGTAATACCCTACGTCCTGCTTGATTGATCTTGATGAATATGAGTATTACAAGAGCTGATCTACCACAAGATCGATATGGCTAAACCCTAAAAGCCTAGCCTGTATGACTATGGTAATGATTGTTGCCCCTCCAGACTAAGTCCTCCGGTTTATATAGACACTGGGAGGATCTAGGGTTACACAAGGTCGATCGGTTACAAAGAAAGGAATCTACTTATTTGATCGCCAAGCTTGCCTTCCATGCCAAGGAGAGTCCCATCTGGACACGAGTGTAGTCTTCGGTTTTCGTATCTTCACGGCCTATCAGTCCGGCCCATGGCTAACAGACCGGAAGCCCGAGGACCCCTTAGCCCAGGACTCCCTCACCTGCCCAACTGGTTGAGCTAGCATCTGCATGGGAGTGGTGATGGAGTCTTGGCAGACGTGGGCCTGGCTGCGGCCCCATAGATGTCCTCGGCAAGGGTCTTGCCGGGGACCCGACAAGGGTCTCGCTATGGCACCATGGTCGTCCCCGGCAAGGATCTTGCCAGGGGCCTCGTGGATTTCCTTGGCAAGGATCTCTCCAAGGATCATCGTCTTCTTGTTCTCATCTGATCTTGTGTATTTATGATCTTCACAAAGATCTGCATGCCGCCATGGAGGTGCCTCCTGAGCCTTGGGTTTGATGTGGCTGATGGCGTCGGAGACCCATGGTCTCAAGGGTGGCGCGCTCTGCTGGCATCAGGCAAGTTTCCCCGGCAAGGATCTTGTCGGGGCTGCGGAAGCCGCCCGGTAAGGGTCTTGCCGGGGGAGTCCACCTCGCCCTCTTTCTCTCTTTGCGCCCTTGGTCTTGGCGTTGCTCTGGCCGTCTTGCGTTCCAGCATCCCTCCTCTGCCCTGCTTAGTGCGGCCATGGGTGCGGCTCTGGCTACCCGTGCACAAGTAAAGGGGTGCAAAAAGGAGAGCCCCTACTTTTGTACACCGACAACGCATTTATGAATACTACTACTCCAAGATGACTGCACATTCCTCCTCAACTCCTCATCCACAAAAAGTCAAAAACAAACAAGTCATTCATCATCGTTCCCTTGCATCCGCCATGTCCATCGTGAGTTCTGGGTCGAGAGATTGCCACCAGGGAGAGGCGAGCCTGGAAGCGGAAGTACGAGAGATGTCCCGCCTCACTGCGAAAGCAGCCAACATGTCCCAGCGCACGGCCATAGCAGTAGAGAGGTCATGCCACGCCACCGAAGCAACACGGAGGACCCGCCGCGCCGTCGATGCAGCAGACTGGTCCAGCCGCGCCACGGAAGCAAAAGAGATGTCCCGCCTCACCGCGAATGCAACAGAGATTTCCTCCCGCACTGCGGTGGCTTGGGAAAATGTCTCGCGGGCAGGCAACGACTCTTACAGGCGCATGCGTGCCCTTGCCCTTATGCAGATGGATCAAATCTGCAGGTGGGCGAGGTTGCAAGATGACCTGAGAGCCTCGTTTGAACAGTCTATCAACGTTATACGGCAACTAAATGAGAGTAATGCGAAGCTCCAGGCCGAGCGCGACCTGCTGAGGGTGAAGATCGTTGGAAGTACAAAGCAGCAGGAGCAGACCACTGCCTTGTTGAAGAGGACCAGCGTCATCATCGAGAAACTTATGGATGAGAATGCCATGCTACGCATCGAGCGCATAAGGCTGGTGGAGGAATCCGTGGATGCTCTCAAGCAGCATCTTGAGGACAAGAAAGAGCTCGTCGCCACTCGCCGCGGAGACTAGTTCCCGTGGCCTACAACAACGCATCAAGAAAGTAGAGATCAGCGAGCCAGATCGTTGTCTTCCTTCTTCTTTTGCCCTTGTGTATTTCGGGCGTTGCCGCATGTGGCTTTTTTTAATTATGTTTCTAAATACGCAAGACAATTTTATCCAATGTAATAGTCCTTATATTCATCATTCTTGCTATAAGTCGCAGTCGATGCTATATAGGTCCGTCGGATCTTACATCAAGATCCATGCAAAACTTTCTTTTCAAATTTTCATTTTTCTCTCTTAAATCTCAGTCTAGTGAGACATATAGCCACACTGTAGAACAGGTGCTCGGGCGCCATTAATGGAGACGTTGGGAGGGAGGTGCGCGGCAGGTAGCATTCAAAGGGCTCTCCTCCCGATGAGTATGCGCAGGGGTCTGATTGCATGCCTCCCGTACTCAAATAGCAACCCCGCACGGCACCTCCTAGCCAATAAAACATGGGAACGCGTGGCCGCATGTAATTGGTAAGTCGAACGCCCACGGTTTCAATAATACTTGTGTTTCCGATCTGTAACATGACAACACTTGTTCAAAATGACTTTGTTGATTGTTAATGTGCGCGCCTTCGCAAATTAGATAGAAAAATTACCACAGCATGTTGGTGCCATGTCATGAGACCATGCCAAGTTTCATGATTTTTAGGTGTGTTTTGGAGTTAAAGGAATTAAAAAACCAAGTTTCTCAATCTTTCCTGCCGAGCCACGACGCCTAGATGTTTGAATTTCACTCACATCTCTTGCATGGGACCTAGAAATTCACCCAAGTACACACATGTGATTTTTCAAACAACTTTGGTGCACTGGAGCCTGTGCTTGTAGTTCAAATTTGAATTATGCACGTTAAATGCCCAGAAACTCAATTAACGTATAAAAAGGTCAAATGAACCCGGAATAATTCCAAAATTTAGCACGATACTTCTATTTGGTCTAATCTGGCCGTGTAAAAAAAATTAAGGCGGGAGAGGGCAGTGTACGTATGCCAATTCACACACGGAGGTGACACGTTCCCTCTCGGAACCATGAGCCTTCTTGAGGGAAGGTCTGGTTTGCAAGAAGCTTATGATACGTCTCCTTCGTATCTATAATTTTTTATTGTTCCATGCCAATATTATACAACTTTCATATACTTTTGGCAACTTTTTGTACTATTTTTGGGACTAACATATTGATCTAGTGCCCAGTGCCAGTTCCTGTTTGTTGCATGTTTTTTGTTTCGCAGAAAATCCATATCAAACGGAGTCCAAACATGATAAAAATTGACGGAGATTTTTTTTGGAATATATGTGAATTTTGGGAAGAAGAATCAACACGAGACAATGCCCGAGGGGGCCACGAGGCAGGGGGCGCGCCCCTGGCCCTCGTGGCCACCCCGTAAGGTAGTTTGTGCCCTTCTTTCGCCGCAAGAAAGCCAATATCCGGATAGAAATCGTGTTAAAATTTCAGCCCAATCGGAGTTACGGATCTCCGGGAATATAAGAAACGGTGAAAGGCCAGAATCTGAAACGCATAAACAGAGAAAGACAGAGAGACAGATCCAATCTCGGAGGGGCTCTCGCCCCTCCGCCGCCATGGAGGCCATGGCCCAGAGGGAAACCCTTCTCCCATCTAGGGATAAGGTCAAGGAAGAAGAAGAAGAAGGGGGGCTCTCCCCCCTCTCTTCCGGTGGCGTCGGAACACCGTCGGGGCAATCATCGTCACCGCAATCTACACCAACACCTCCGTCATCTTCATCACCTTCCCCATCTATCTACAGCGGTCCACTCTCCCACAACCCGCTGTACCCTCTACTTGAAACATGGTGCTTTATGCTTCATATTATTATCCAATGATGTGTTGCCATCCTATGATGTTGAGTAGATTTTCGTTGTCCTATCAGTAATTGGTGAATTTTTATGATTGGTTTAATTTGCTTGTGGTTATGTTGCTGTCCTTTGGTGCCCATCATATGAGCGCGCGCATGGATCACACCATAGGGTTAGTTGTATGTGATAGGACTATGTATTGGAGGGAAGAGTGACAGAAACTTCAACCTAGCATAGAAATTGATGCATATGGGATTGAAGGGGGGCCAATATATCTTAATGCTATGGTTGGGTTTTACCTTAATGAATGTTAGTAGTTGCAGATGCTTGCTAATGGTTCCAATCATAAGTGCATAGAATTCCAAGTCAGGGATGACATGCTAGCAGTGGCCTCAGCCACATAAAACTTGCTATCGGTCTAGTAAAGTAGTCAATTGCTTAGGGACAATTTTGCAACTCCTACCACCACTTTTCCACACTTGCTATACTAACTTTATTGCTTCTTTACCTAAAACAGCCCCTAGTTTTTATTTACGTGCTCTTTATATTCTTGCAAACCTATCCCGTTACACCTACAAAGTACTTCTAGTACTTCTAGTTTCATACTTGTTCTAGGTAAAGCAAACGTTAAGCATGCGTAGAGTTGTATCGGTGGTCGATAGAACTTGTGGGAATATTTGTTCTACCTTTAGCTCCTCATTGGGTTCGACAGTCTTACTTATCGAAAGAGGCTACAATTGATCCCCTATACTTGTGGGTTATCAAGACCTTTTTCTGGCGCCGTTGCCGGGGAGTTATAGCATGGGGTGAATATTCTCGTCTGTGCTTGTTTGTTTTATCACTAAGTAAATTTTATTTTCTGTTCTAAGTTGTTCTCTATCTTTAGTTATGGATATGGAACACGAAATACCAAAAAAATTGGTTTACCTGCTACTCATGGAGATGGGCAACCTCCTAAAACCCTCGATGCTCATTATGTGAAAGATATTATGCACTACTTTAATAATCCTGAGAAAACCCCATTCAATTATGTAATGGGAGACACGTTGGATCAACATGAATACTTTAGGGATTATTTCTTGACTCAAAAAGGGAAATTATTATGGGATCCAATTTATATGTTGCATTGGTATGCTCGGCAACTATGCTTGAGATATGATTTTACTTGTTGCTCTAGGATGAAGGCTCCACACCTTCCCTTTTCATGCAACTTTAATGATAATGAAACCTTAGCTTCTTATGCTAATAGTATATATGATTACTATGATGTGGAACGAATATAAGAATTTGTTGCTTTTAAGGGTGCTTGTGAAATTGAATCTTTGTTTAAAGAGTTTGTAGATTTTGATGATTTAGTTTATAGACCTGAAAATTTAGATATCCTTAAATATTGCTATGAGAATTATAAATACAATTATGATATTGATGAATTTATTGAGAAAGTTTCCGCTGTCCGAGAAGAGACTAATATTTTGCAGGAGTCTATGGACGAAGAAATTGATGAAACTATGAGCTCATTGGATGAAAAAGATGATGAGGAGAGCGAAGAACAAAAGGAGGAAGAGCGGATTAGCTATCCATGCCCACCTTCTAATGAGAGTAACTCTTCAACTCATACATTGTTTAATTTCCCTTTGAATTTACCGAAGGATGAATGCTATGATGATTGTTATGATCCCGTTGATTCTTTTGAAATATCCCTTTTTGATGATGCTTGCTATGCTTGTGGCCAAGATGCCAATATGAATTATGCTTATGGAGATGAACTTTCTATAGTTCCTTATGTTAAACATGAAATTGTTGCTATTGCACCCACGCATGATAGTCCTATTATCTTTTTGAATTCTCCCAACTACATTATATCGAAGAAGTTTGCCCTTATTAAGGATTATATTGATGGGTTGCGTTTCACTACTACACATGATGATTTTGATAGATATAATATGCATGTTCTCACTGCTCCTACTTGCAATTATTATGAGAGAGGAACTACATCTCCGCCTCTACGTGTTTCCAATATAATAAAATTGCAAGAAATTGTTTATACCATGCATTGGCCTTTACTATGTGTGCATGAATTGTTCTTTTATGACATGCCGATGCATAGGAAGAGAGTTAGACTTCATTGTTGCATGATATATGTTACTTTGTGCTCACTACTAAATCACAAATCATTGTTAATTAAAATTGGCTTTGATATACCTTGGGATCCGGGTGGATCACTTGAGCACTATATGCCTAGCTTAATGGCTTTAAAGAAAGCGCTGCCAGGGAGACAACCCGGAAGTTTTAGAGAGCCATTTATTTCTGTTTTGTGCTTTTATAAGGTTTAAAAACAAGAATAATGTGCCAAGATGTGCCTTTAGGATGTTTACAGTGCTCGTTGGTTTGTGCGGTGCAAAACAGAAACTTTGGCTGTAGTGCGTGATTTTACATTTTTTTGCTGGAACGTCGAACGGTTCTGAAACTTTTTGCACTGTCTTTATATACAAATTGTTTATTTTTCCTATTTTTCAGAATATTTGGAGTCCTAGAAGTATGGTGAATGTTCAAATTACTACAGACTGTCCTGTTTAAGACAGATTCTGTTTTTGATGCATAGTTTGTTTGTTTTGATGAAACTATCGATTTCTATCAGTGGATTAAGCCATGGAAAAGTTATATTACAGTAGCTACAGTGCAAAAACAAAATATGAATTGGTTTGCAACAGTACTTAGAGTAGTGATTTTCTTTATTATACTAACGGATCTTATCGAGCTTTCTGTTGAGTTTTGTGTGGATGAAGTGTTCGAAGATCGAGGAGGTCTCGATGTGAGGAGAAGGAGTAGAGGCAAGAGCTCAAGATTGGGGATGCCCAAGGAACCCCAAGTAAATATTCAAGTATACTCAAGCTTCTAAGCTTGGGGATGCCCTAGAAGGCATCCCATCTTTCTTCAACAAGTATCAATATGTTTTCGGATTCGTTTCGTTCATGTGATATGTGCACATCTTGGAGCGTCTTTTGCATTTAGTTTTAACTTTTATTTGATGCACCATGTTGGTATGAGATAGTCCATGGTTTATTTATAGAATGCTCATTGCACTTCACTTATATCTTCTGAGTATGGCTTTATAGAATGCTTGATGTGCTTCACTTATATCATTTGAAGTTTGGATTGCCTGTTTCTCTTCACATAGAAAACCGCCATTAGTAGAATGCTCTTTTGCTTCACTTATATTTGTTAGAGCATGGGCATATCTTTTGTAGAAAGAATTAAACTCTCTTGCTTCACTTATATCTATTTAGAGAGATGACAGGAATTAGTCATTCACATGGTTAGTCATAAAATCCTACATAAAACTTGTAGATCACTGAATATGATATGTTTGATTCCTTGCAATAGTTTTGTGATGTAAAGATGGTGATATTGGACTCATGATAGTGGGTAGTTGTGGATTGTAGAATTACCTGTGCTAAAGTTTGTGATTCCCGAAGCATGCACGTATGGTGAACCGTCATGTAACGAAGTTGGAGCATGAGGTATTTATTGATTCTCTTCCTTATGAGTGGCGGTCGGGGACGAGCGATGGTCTTTTCCTACCAATCTATCCCCCTAGGAGCATGCGCGTATTACTTTGTTTTCATGACTAATAGATTTTTGCAATAAGTATGTGAGTTCTTTATGACTAACACTACAAAAAAAAAGACACATCCATGACATTTTGGGCCGAACGAATTTTTTTCCTGTCATACATATGACACTTCTATGATGATAATTGTGACAAAACCCGGTATCATCATAGATGTGGTGGGCTCCTACTTCTATGACAAAAAATCATGACAAAATGGGCTTTTCATCCTGGGCGGGCCGGAGACGCAGCTGCATGACATTCTTTGGGCCGTCCATGACGGAAAAAAACATGGTAGAAGCAAGGGGGAGGAAAATTTCGGGGAGTTCCCGGTTATGGTGGGAGGTCGGGGGCCGAGCGATGCGCGTTTCTCTTGTACACGTAGGCACATGTGTGCGAGGCGTTGGCTCTAACTGAACCCGAGCGAGGTGTTGGGCTCTAACTGAACCCGAGCGATTGCACTGCAGGCTACGCGTTACTGAACCCGAGCGATCGATCGATGGCTGTTAACTGAACCCGATCGAGCGATTCCTTCACTACTGCTGCTAACTGAAGCCGATTGATGCTGCCTCTGGGATGAATAGTGA
>NC_041382.1:142838432-142856135 GCF_002162155.2 Triticum dicoccoides | reverse complement strand
TGGTGGAACATGACCCTGTGGTGTGGAGGGCTGGATGAACAGTAGACGATGGAGGGGTGGTTGAACAGTAGACGGTGGAGTAGCGTGCGGTGGATGCTGGATGAACGGGAGCCCGTGGAGGCTGGAGGAGGTCGACGGTAGCCCGTGGAGGCCGGAGGAGGTCGACGGTGGAGATGAACAGTATCTCGTGGAGTCCCGTTTTGCGGTACGCCACACCCCTCCTGATGAATAGGACCCCCGTTTCGACCGTAGCACTCCAACACAAGTCCGTTTCGTCCGTTTTGCGGCACGCCACACCCCTCCTGATCAACAGGACCCCCGTTTCGACCGTAGGAGGTCCGTTTCGTCCGTTTTGCGGTACGCCAGACCCCTCCCGATGAACAGGATCCTGTTTCGAACATGGCTGGTCGAACACAAGGCCGTTTCCTTCATTGTGCGGTACGCCAGGCCTCGTTTCCATTGCCTGTTCCGTCCAAGCCCTCCCGATGAACACGACCACGCATTTCATTCTGACCCAGTCGGTTGGCTCCCACGCGTTTCGTTGCCTCCCGATGAACATGACGCATTCTGTTGCCTCCCGATGAACACGACGCATTCCGTTGCCTCCCCATGAACATGACGACGATGCTGTTTCTCCGTTCTGACCTAGCCATGTCAACGAGGCCTGGCCGTACGTATGCGCGAGTAGGCGTTCAAGACCCCGCCCGTATGTACACATACGTGGCCGTATTTTCTTTCTTGCACCCTGGCCGCTGTACGTACGTGTACATGCTACGTGCGCGCCTCTACTACGACACGTGCGCGCCTCTACATCCACCAGTATATATGTACGTACACGTTTGCGACCAGAATGACAACGCTACGTACGCTTCGACCAAGTGGGTCCTGACTGTCAGGCATTTCCTTGCGTGCGAAGATGTAGCTGGTGGGTCCCAACAATCAGGGGGGCAAATCGTTTTGTTTTTTTGCCCGGTCGCACTTCCTTGCGTGCGAAGGTGTAGCTGGTGGGTCCCAGCAGTCAGGGGGGAAACATTTTTTTTGCGAATTACGGTGGCCCGTCCGGTGGGTCCCTGCTATCAGGTGGAGGAATAATTATTTTGCGCGTAATAAGAAGGCACTTCCTTGTTGCGGCCATGGACCCAGCTGTCAGCGTCTCCATGCACAGTACTCTTCCAATGGAAGTCGGCCGTTGACCACATTGACCACGCCGTGCCGAGAGCAACACGGCGGTGGACGACGACGAGGCCTAGGAAGGGGACGATACGGAGGCAGGGAAGACTCGGCAGTTGTTTCCCACACGGAGGGGAGTACGACTGTATGAGGGTTTACTGGTTCGTCTGCCGTCGCCGGAGAATAACAGCAGGTGTGGGTGAGTAGAGGGATGGCTAGGCCAGCAATGGGAGTACGGTGGGGCGGTGAGGCCTACGCGACAGCACAGTCGACCGCGGGGAGGAGGGAGCAGGCAGTCCCGCTGGCGCTTGTTTAAGCGGCTGGAGCAGGAAGAGCAGAGATTGAAGAAGCACGACGGCCGTTGGATGGACATCCAACAGTCAGTGCTTGTGCGTCAACCTTTTTTTAGGAAAGCCTCAAATCTATGGAAAACAGCATACAACCCATCTGCCATTATTTCTAATAATTTACAGCCCATTTGCTAATTCTTAAGGTTTTTTTGGAGCCCATATTCTTTTTGTTAGCATTACAGCCCATATTGTGGCCACGGTTAAAAAATTATACGAAATTTTGCATATTTCGGTGCGGTCCGAACTGTTTTTAATCCCGAAATTTCGACTCACATTCAAACTGATTTTAAAAATAAATGTATATCAATATAAAATCCAACAAATTCTCCACGCATAAAAATTAATGTAATTTAAAATCTTGAAATGAAAAAAAGATATTTGAAACTACTTGCCGGTTTGATGTGTTTTAAAAATGTACAACCCATTTCTCATTACTGATGGGCCATTTTCTCGGCCAGCCGAATGAAAGCTCTCCTCGTCTTGAAAGATTTGCAGCCCAACAGGCCTGACAAAGCGACTTACTTGGCAAATCACAAAAAAACTGGGCTGTGGCCGTGGACCCAGCTGTCAGCCTCTCCACGTACATTACTCTTCGCATGGAAGTCGTTCCTTGACCACGTTGACCACGCCGTGCGGAGAGCACCACGGCGGTGGACGACGGTGAGGGCTAGGAAGGGGACGACGCGGAGCCGGGGAAGATGCGGCAGTGGAAGCCCGCATGGAGAGGAGTACGAGGGTTCACTGGTTCGGCTGCGGTGTGAGGCTGCCGTCGCCGCAGGGCCTGGCTAGCGGTAGGAATAGTAGGGGGTGGTGAGGCCTCTGCAGCAGCACAGCCGGCCATGAGAGGCAGGAGCATGCGGCACGACCGGCGCTACTTTGGGCGGCTGGAGCAAGAAGACCAGAGGTTGAAGAAGCACTACGGCCGTTGGATGGACATCGTACGGTCACTGGAGCTAGAATCGTTCATATTTACTAAGTTGACAAAGCCCTTCGTCCCCGTCAACTTAGTAGGCCCACAAGTCAGCCTCCCACCAAGGTGGGTCCCAGCTAGCCAAGGGAGTATTCATTTTTTTGTGCGTAATAAGGAGGCACTTCCGATGTGTCCGAGCTGGCAGCGGGGGGAACGTTTTTTTCGCGAAATACGGTGGCTCGTCCGGTGGGTCCCAGCAGTCAGGGGGAAATGATTTTTTCGCAAAATACTAGTGGCCCGTCCGGTGGGTCCCCGCTGTCAGGTGGAGGAATAATTATTTTCCGCGTAATAAGGAGGCACTTCCTTGCGGCTGCCATGGACCCAGCTGTCAGCCTCTCCACGTACAGTACTCTTCCGATGGAAGTCGGTCGTTGACCACATTGACCACGCCGTGCCGAGAGCACCACGGCGGTGGATGACGGCGAGGCCTAGGAAGGGGACGACACGGAGCCGGGCAAGACGCGGCAGTGGATGCCCACGCGGAGAGGAGTACGAGCGTTGAATGGTTCGGCTGCGGTGTGAGGCTGCCGTCGCCATAGAATAACAGGGGGTGTGGGTGAGTGGAGGGATGACCTGGCTAGTGGTGGGAGTAGTATGGGGGCGGTGAGGCCTCCGTGGTAGCACAGTCAGCCACGGGAGGCAGGAGCAGGCGGCACGACCGGCGCTGCTTTGGGCGGCTGGAGCAAGAAGACCAGAGGTTGAAGAAGCACTAAGGCCGTTGGATGGACATCATACGGTCACTGGAGTATTGACTCAGTTGACAAAGCCCTCCGTCCCCGTCAACTTAGTAGGCCCACAAGTCAGCCCAACAATATGGTGGGTCCCAGCTAGTAGGGGGTATTCATTTTTTTGGGTGTAATAAGGAGGCACTTCTTTGCGTGCGAAGATATAGCTGGTGGGTCCGACCTGTTAGTGGGGGGGAACATTTTTTTCGCGAAATACAGAGGCCCTTCCTGTGGGTCCTAGCTGTCAGGTGGAGGAATCATTATTTTGCGCGTAATAAGGAGGCATTTCCTTGCGTGCGGCTGTGGACCCAGCTATCAGCCTCTCCACGTACAGTCCACTTCTGATGGATGTCATTCATTGACCACGTTGACCAGGCCGCGCCGAGAGCACCAGGGCGGTGGACGACGGCGAGGCCTAGGAAGGGAACGACATTGAGCTAGGGAATACTCGGCAGTTGTTTCCCATGCGGAGGAGTACGAGGGTTTACTGGTTCGTCTGCCGTCGCTGGAGAATAACAACATGTGTGGGTGAGTAGAGGGATGGCTAGGCCTGCGATGGGAGTACGGTGGGGCCGTGAGGCCTGCGCGGCAGCATAGCCGGCCACAGGACGAGGGAGCGGGAAGTCCCGCTGGCGCTTGGTTGAGCGGCTGGAGCATGAAGAGCAGAGATTGAAGAAGCACGACGGCCATTGGATGGACATCCAACAGTCACTGCTCTCGTGTGTTGACTAAGTTGACAGGGCGTTGCGTGTGCGCCAACCTTTTTTTTATGAAAGCATACACATCAACCTGTAGTAGGCGCACAAGTTAGCCTCAAATCTATGGAAAACAGCATACAGCCCATCTGCCATTATTTCTAATAATGTACAACCCATTTGCTAATTCTTAAGAATTTTTTGGAGCCCATCTTCTTTTTGTTAGCATTACACCCCATATTGTGGCCATGGTTAAAAAGTATACGAAATTTTGCATATTTTGGTGCGGTCAACTGTTTTTAATCCAGAAATATCGATTCACATTCAAACTATTTTGAAAAATAATTTATAAAATATAAAATCCAAATAATTGTCCACGCATAAAAATCAATGGAATTTAAGATCTTATAATGAAAAAAAACTGAAACTAATTCCCGGTTTGATGTGTTTTAAAAATGTACAGCCCATTTCGGGGCAAACTGAATGAAACTCTCCTCGTCTTGAAAGATTTGCAGCCCAGAAGGGCCGATAAAGCAAGTAGGCCTTGTTTGGGTATTTCTTAAAAAAAAATAGAACTGGGCTAGCCATTTTCAGCAAGAAAAAAACACAACTGGGCTCAGGATGTGGTAAAACATAAATAAAACCCTGGCTAGACGGGCCACAGCCTCGTTGTTACCCTAATCCGTCGCTACAACTAGTATAAATAACAGCTGCTTCTTCCTCGAAAAAAATGCACAACTTGCTGGGTCCCTGGTGTTAGCCGCTCGTAGTGTAATTCTCGTTTATTGACTATGTTGACAATGGCGTGAGCCCCAGATGTCCAACCATTAGGAGGAACCATATTTTTGGGCTTGTACTATAGAGGCACTTGCTTGCGTACTGCCATGACGCTAGTGGGTCCCTACTGTCATCCTCTCCATGTACAGTCATCTCCTTGTTCCTCTCGGTTGTTGACGATGTTGACAACGCAAGAGGGCGGTGCACCGCGCACGGCGAGCAAACCAAGGCCGCAAGGCGGAGGACGATGACAAGGCCTCAGACGGAATGAATAGGAGCCATTGAAGATGCGCCGGTCCAGTCACAGGCGGAGGGGAGTACGAGGATTGACTGGTTCGGGCGCGGGTGCGTGTTGGGGCTGACGTCGCCGGAGAATAACAGGACGTGTTGGGGAATAGAGGGAGGGACTGGCCAATGTTGGAGGGTATGTACGGTAGGGCGGCGGAGGCGCAACTAGCCATGGGAGGCGGGAGCAGGCGGAGCCGACGGGGTGGTTTGGTTTGTGCGGCTGGAGGAAGAAGAAGACAAGAGATAGAAGACACATGACATATGTTGGATGTCAATCCAACGACTGGTAGGCAGAATCGTTTGTTGACTGGCTAGTAAGTCAACACCACCTTGGATAGACTATTTCCTCGCGGGTCCCAAATGTCAGAATCCTAATCTTTCACGGTCATGCAGCCTTTCCTATGAAAATTTACAGCCCAATTGATGTGCTAGTTTGAAATAAGTTTGTGGGTGCTGGTGGGGCTAATCACTTGGCTTCTGTAATGCACAGTGAGCTCAAGCAGCCGGCGAGAGTGATGTTGTTTCCCTTGGTTGGGATTTGTTACAATATTTCACTCTAAAATAAACGAATGGCAAGCCATTTGCCTTGTTTCAAAGAAAATATGATAGTCACAACCGAGTTGAAAAGGGCAGGAACATCTAACTCCAGCTTACAAACTGTACAAAAGCACGAGGGTTACTTGTTCATCAGGTTTACAAAAAAACCAGATTGAAAAGGGCAACATAATCTAACTGCAGCACTGTTTTCGGCAGTCACAGTCAAATGGATCGGTCAGGTCCATAGAATGAACATCCTGGGTCATAAAATTTACTGGATTATGACCACAATATGTTGTAAATAGAAGACCAACACGTTCAAAAGCTCTTTTTCCCACCTGAAACTCCTTTTTTTGCTCTTCGACATACCCATCTGTCAATTCAGTAAATATATGGGCTTTTGAATTGATTTTACTATTTACTAGTGTGGATGGGCTGTTTTGTCTTCGGCCCAGAGAAACTATTACTACTTACAGTGGAGACACTCTACAGCTACCTAGAAAAACAATTACTACTAGTACAGTGGAAACACTCTACCGCTTCTGGCTCCTCCTAGGTCATTGAAACGTCTCCCTCTACTGAATGCCGTTATACTTTTGTTCACCGACATGCAGGCCATGCAGCACGCAGGCCCAAATGCCATCCACCAAATTAGAAGGCAGTATGCAGGCGGAGAGTCACCCCGGTCGTAGCGCGGTAGTAACGAGCCCTCGTATCACAAAACCCCACCTCCTCGCAGTCTAAGTTTGACGGACGAAGCAACCATCATTTCACTCTTTGCTGAATCCCCTTCTCCCTCACCATCTTCAAGAAAGGAAACACTCGCATCTGCCACTGTTCTTCTCTCCGAACGAAGGGAAGGTAAGCGGATCCGTGATGTTGGTATATTTTCGTTCAGAGAAAAAAAGAACTTTTGCAAAGTAGTAACCGATCCTCACTCTTTTTTTTGTTTCATTGTCATTGTGATTGTGTTTTCCTTTCAGTGGTCTCCTAGTATTCGTCAGTTTCATGGTTGACCAAGGAGAACCAGGGAAAGATCTGCCGATATTGGAGCAGACGCGAGAGGCTGATCCCCATGAGACAGAGAGCTCCAAGAAGATGGACGCAACCACCGAGCCGACCCCAGATACACTCATGGCCACTACTGAGATGGTCAACACCCCGTTTGAGGTTACAACCCCCGTGGCACTGCAGGAGCAGTTTTCCCCTTCGAGGATGTGTCCCCCCCGCTGAGCTGCCCAAGGTGATTTCCTTCTTTGCCGATCTCGATTGTGGTTTTTCATCTAAGTATGTGGTGATTTTTTTAGAAAAGGAAGTATGTGGTGATTAATAATGCAAAATTTTATTAGCTTCGATGCCATGCTATACATAGTGGTTCAAATAACTTGTGTTTCTTATACTGAAAAGTAATTCAGAATTTGTTCTGTTTCAATTAGAGCCCTGATGTAGACAAGGATTGTGTGGTTGTACATGTCACTCGCTATGAGGCGGACGACCTGAATATACGCATTGGGAAAACAGAGTTCTTAGGCCGTTGGATCCTGGAAGCCATTTGCGATTATACCAATGAAGAGTTGTATTCCAGCCTCACTATTGTCAGGCGTGTTGTCCAGGGTGTACTGAAGCACAAGAAGTTCAAAGCTACTCCTTCGTTTGTGAGGCATACTGTTCTTGTCAAGCTTACGTAGGAAGATGACGTGGCATGCCTCCACAAACAAGTTTATCAGTGGCAAGGCCACAAGGTTGTCTTCATGAAGGTTCACAGGATTGAGCTGCTGCGGGACGTCCTCGATGATGTTCATGGCAAGGTCCGTCTTGTGTCCAGCCCAAATTAAATCGAGGCATGAAATAGTTGCCCCAGCTAGTGTTTAATAGTAGTTTGGATTGTGTCTAATTATCCGAACATTGCCTGTTATCGACCCCTATGGGGCCAGTACTCTGTTTGAATCCGTCTATGGGAACTGCTGCTACTTTTGTGTGCCCGTGAATCATGTGAGAACCATCGTAATTGTTGCCGAAGCAGATGCGTCCTCACTAGTTTTTTCATGAATATGGCATGGTAAGACATAAGCTGTCACGGTTTATCATACGAGCAGTGTGTGTTTTGATGAAATAGAGCACTCGTTCGAGAACCGTGCGCCGACGTATACATAAGTACTTGTAAACACTGTTGGTGCTACCCCACTTGTAAGAAGTTGTGCAAAACACGACACATTGGCTTAGCTCGCTTCAACACTAGGCTATCGACCAGTTAACAATCAACAATTTGCTGTCTGACGTATAGGCAACTATGTATCTTGTTACAGTGGTTCATGCAGTTAATTGAGGCCACAATGTAATAAATTCCAAACGTTCACACGCTAGTCCAGCGCTCATGTGCAACACTCACATTAAACTCGTCTTCATAAAAACCTTGAAAAGCATAAGTTAAGCAATTTTATACATCTCAATGATTCATAGAGCATAATAAACACATACTAGTTCACAGCAAAAGACAAAGTTGTGAGAAGGTTTACAAATCAGGAAAAAACAAGCAAGGCTTCTCTGAGCAAAGGGCCTCCCGGCAGGCTTAAATTTCCTGGAGTTCACTCTAGTTTTTTCTTGTTGCCACCATTCAGGGTTAGGTTCTCTCATTCCAGAATAACCAATTATAATTGTGGTCTTAGCTGGAATGCTGAACTGAACCATGCAGTGTACTGACCAGCTAAAATGCTTGTGCATTCCACTAAATTTAAGCACCGCTATTTGCAGAAATAAGCAGACCACAATGCCTCTTGTCCGCGCACCTGTCCAAAAAACCGCCGTGCCGCCATGCCAGCTAGTCCTCGGTCCATGGATGAACTGGTAGAAAGTGCATTCCAGACTAGGATGCAGTTGTTTTCGCTCGTCCCTGCACTGCAATCAGGAAGTAAAACGTACGAATCAGCTTCTTTTAGATTGCGTTGGTCATTCTACCTTAGTTACTACTAATGTAGGGATACCTTGAGGATGGGAGGTTAGACGACGGCAACGAGGGATAGCCATCTCATTTTGCGCAGTTGTACTAAAACTGAGGTGTGTGCTTTTGATTGCGCGGATAGAAACGATACGGAGACAGACATCCCGAAACGATATGGAGACAGACATCCCTGTTTGCGCAAATACGAAATACAGTTATTTAAACAGTGACAGATATTACTACTTTCCCCCGTTTCCTCTTAGAACCAAGTCCTAGATTCATGTTACAGGTTTCCCACTTTCTTCCCTGTTTGAACCAACGCTTTGAGTCGACAATATGAACTAGCTTTACTTCTAATAATAGTAGAAGTCTAGGTAGCTTTGGAACAGCGGACGGAAGTAGAAAAGGATCCACACGAAGGGAGTTGGGGCAGTAGAGCAAGGCAGGTTTCGAAGGAATATATACCTGAGGGTCGTCGGCATGTGGAAAAGACGGCGTTGGGAGGCCACATCTTGGCCACAATACCGCAAGGAGGAAGAAGGGGTTGGAAGCCCTCTCGAGCCGGCGCTCTCTCAGAGAGAACGGCACGGCCGCCGATCAGGACACGCGGGCAGCCGTTGGTCTCCTCCCTCGCTACCGACGACAGCGTGAACGATGCACCTACACCCCTGCCCCGGTTGAGTTTGTCCAGCCGGATTTGTGACCAGCCGTGAGCTGAGAGAGAGTGTGGCCACCTATGTGTTGCTTAGATCTGGAGAGCATGAGAGAGTGAACGAGAGGAACCTAGTAAAGCAAGCGCTAAGGCTCCTGCTTTTATATATAGTGGAGTGATTTTGTTGTACCAGCTTCAAAAAATGCGCTCCTACGTGTACCCGCGAGTGGGTGTGAGAGAACTAGTGTGTGCGTGCACTGCTTCTCTTCGTGAGAGTACAATATACTATGCCCAAAGAACGTTCGCCACAAGAGTAATAGTATAAGTGTGTGACGTGTGAGCTAAAATAAAATGTGCGCGCCGTATTTTGTTTTTTAGAAGTTCTGAGGGTAGGGTGTGAAGAGCACATATGCGCGTGACATGTACCTGCAGATAGATGGTGGGTGCGACGTGCGAGTCCACGAGAGGACTCGGGAGATTCGTGACTCGTGAGGGTGCGTGTGCGTGAGAGAGAGGGGGGCACGTATCAATGCAATGCATGTGTCCATAAATCATTATCCGACAAACGTTCGCCACAAGCCTTTTCCTGACAAACGCTGTAAGAACCGTTAGATCGGCATCTGACAGTGTCAGTTTTGCCATGTCATTTAACAGAACAGCCACTCCTCCTACACACAAATCTTCCACGTGAGTGTTAGCAACTATCGTATGCTCCCTCCATTCCGAAATGCAGTGCATATAGCTTTATTGAAAATTCGAACCTCGCAAACTTTTACCGAGTTTTCGTGTACCAAATTGCACATGTAGAATACCATGTATATATCATTTCATTCATCTTCGAGAGGTAACTATAAAGATGGGTGAGGAGTCTACAAAGAAAGACCATCGTATCACCCGCAGCAATTTCAAGCATCCTTTAGTGTCGAGGAATATCATAGGAACTCTATATGATATGATTTTTATAGGATTTTTTCCTTTAGAGCCAATTGGTTCATAGGAATAGATTCATATACTCCACATTTCAAAGGAAATAAACATGATATCATTTCTATAGCTTTAGAGCCACTTGGTTCATATGAATGGATTCCTATACTCCCTTAATTTCAAAGGAAAATAAACATTAGCGTATATTCAATAGAAAAGTTCCTATGATATGAACCAAATTACATCTCTTTTCTAATCCCTCCTCATAGGAATTGAGATACATGTCATCTCTAGATTCAATAGAAAAGTTCCTATGATGTGAACCAAATGACATCTCTTTTCCAATTCCTACTCATAGGAATTGAGATGCTCCATGTCATCTCTTTCCCTACAACTTCCATGTATACATCTTCTATTCCTAAATAGATAGTACAACCCACTAGTAGCTTTTTTCCAAAACATGCAACTATGGCACAAGAACTATATAGTGTGCCAATAACTTTGAAAGATGGTCGCTGGATGAAGCTAACCCGACAGTGCATGGATAGGCAAATCCGAGCACTACTGGCTGTTGGATATCATCAAAATTCCACCAGATCTACCACATGTACAATTTAGAAGACTCGATGGTTGAACTTAAGCATAATGCACAAACCTCAAAACACAAGCACTTCTCCTTTGTTCTAGAATCTTCTGTATCATAATTGATTATTTTTTCTAAATGAATTGCCATTATTTGTTTTTTACTTTATGATTTACAATGCACAACCCCATGAATATTAACATTTTTATAAAACTAATTGATTTTGAATGAGATGAACTATAAGAACTAAATGAACATCTACATCATGCATATATGACTCAAAGCTTTACATGCTATAGTGTGTATTTATTCATAATTTGGTTTCAAAATCTCATGCGTTCAATACATGTGTACCTTACTAGTTTTGAGTAGAGTAGAAAATTTCACGCGGCGCCGGGTATATCAAAATGCAGGGCCCATGCATCATTGCCTTTCGGTCGAACCTACGTCCACAATTTTTTGTACGTACTATATCTCCACTGGTCCCCGAACCCAAAATGCTGCCTCGTTCCCATAAAACCAATAGGCCCACACATATTTAAGGCGTCGACTTGAACCCGTTTACTACGACGTGGCCTCGCATGCCGTAGTACTCCTACAAACCCTACCGCCGCACTCATCATCAGTTTTCTTCAAGAGGACAAGGGAGAAGCCGATTTGTAGTGGAGGTGCTTTAAAAAAAGGATCTGTAGTGGAGACCCCTACCCTAGGTGCCCTAGGTAGCTGCTGCAAGCATCATTGTTTTCTCTTTTATTTATGCTCTTGCGCCCTAGAGTGAAATGATGGTTGCTTCGTCCGTCCAGCTTAATGCGGGAAAGGTGGGGCTTTGTGATTTGACCCCTCATCGCTCATTTTCTACTACTGCGGTGGTACGACCGGGGTGCCTCCAATTCCAACCGCTGCTCTGAACTGTAATTTGGTGCATCGCACGTGGAACAAGACGGTAGATGAGCCACATGTCGGCCAAAGGGGTCCTGTTAAGTGTGTCGGCATTTCGTGTGCGGACTGACCCTGCTTGAGTTGCTACGCCAACACGATAGGAGCAGCCTACCACTTGGTTTTGCTCCTTGGTGAATCCCGACTATATTGATCTAAAAAGATACATGCTGAACTACCCTCTCCGTCTTGGTTTTTTTATTTTTAGGCGTTTCGATTTATAGGGCCTGCACGTAGTTCTAGGTCATCCATTTGACTAACTAAATATGAGTTACTATGTCACAAAAAGTATATCATTGGATTCTTAAGCGGATGTAGTTGTATTTAAAAGTCGAGGGCGGGGCTTTTCCTGCGTGGTAGGCGGGGCAGTTCCGCCTAGTCGGTTCGACAAAGACGCGAGAAGACGAGGGAGTAGGCTACTGCAAACGTAGGGCTGTGTGATTTGATAGCAAGTTACTGCTAGACAGGTGGGGCCCCGTGATTTGACTTGCCATTATCATTTTAACTGCGACGCTACAACCGGCGTGAGTCTCCCGATTCCTGACCACCTCCATTATGAAGAAAGAGATAGAGAGGAGTTAAAAAAAATACACTTATAGCCAACCTTATAGCCAACCTTGTTGTAGTATGAGTGACTAAGTGATGACTATGTATGACATGCCAACATTAGATAGCCTAATGCACCGTGTTAAATCTCCAAGGGCACGACCGCGCGAGCGACGCGACGGTCATGGTAGGCGCGACCATGATACGGGCTGCTGGCAGCCCTTGGATCTGAGATCAAATGGTCGCATGCTAAATTGCTGAAAATTTGCAGAATAACCCTCCAGGATAGGATATTCACCCATAGGTCTAGAATCACGCCATGCAACCGTTTGATCTCAGATCCAAGGGCTCTCGGAAGCCCGTATCATGGGAGAATGGAAAGCCACTACCCTGCCATTCGCACGCTGGCAGTTCGCTCCTACTCGTCCCTGCACATCCTTCAATACTATGGCGGTTCGCTCCTAGTCGTCCCGTCCATTCACATTACGGCAGTTCCACTAATCCTAACCCTCCTCCCAAATCCATGGCGTCCCAAATCTCCACGGTCGGTGGTGAGTACAAGGTTAGAACCATCACTGGCGATGAGTTCGACATCATCTACACCCGTTCTTCCGTGACGGTGAAAGGATGCCTTTCTCGCTTCAGACGCATGTTCGAAAACTCAGATGATGAGTGGGTCGCTGGGCTAGATGTTGAGTACACCACAGTCCTGGGACCAGAGAAGGATCTAAAGGGCGAAGAGAGGAAGAAGCCCGCCGTGATCCAGGTTTTCGAACATAACGTTTGCTTGGTACATATGCCATGGCGACGTTGAGTGCCAAGATTTTAAGAACTTCCTCAAGGACAAAACAATGAAATTCATTATTGTAGACTTTAAGAACGACAGGGATGTCCTGCGTTGGATAGGTCTCGTTGTAGGCAACCCCTTCGACCTCCAGAAGAATCGGCTGGTGTCCTCTCGTCAGCCTTCAATGCTGACCCTGGAAGGAGCCATGGTTCATCCTTCGTACGGTAAACTGGAGAAACCTCCATACACGTTTCATCGTCATGCATGGCAGCAGAATGTACTAGATATAGACCACATCCACTAGGCTGCAATGGATGGCTACCTTTGCTTCGATATCTACAAGGGTTGGATGAAGAGCAACAACCAAGTGTGCGGTTCAAGCAAAGAAGTATCGGCCAAGAAGGAGAGGGACAAGGACGAAGTCGAGGACGTGGACGAGGACTCTGAGTAAGGTGGTAGTGTCGTTGCTCATGGTGGTTCTAAAATTCTAATGTAGTGTCTACTGGATTAGTTGCATAGTTTAATTTTAGGTGTGCTTAGTTTAATTTGAGGGGTGTGTTATGCTGAGCCCCCAGCAGAACTATGGTATGTTTCTTCTCGTTACTTTAACTCTTCAGTATGTACATACTACTAGTATTTATTTAATAGAATTTAGCACCCCAATTAAGCACGTACTAGCTTTTTAATAGTACTATATGCATAATTTGGCGACGAGCGCTCTCTATATGTACCACCTTTTTTTTAATTTCAATTTTTGCTCCATGGCGCAATCCATCAATAGTACTACTGTACAAAAGTATACATTTTTTAAGAGGCTAGAGTACTGTTCATCACATATATAGCCAGTTAAATTCTCAACCTAGAACGACGTGCATGCCATGTAGTAAACCGGTATGGAGGAAGTATAGTAAAAATGAGGTGATTTTACCGAGCGATCGGCGGGGGAGCATGGCCTGTCATGCGGTCCCACGTGTCATGATGTACCAAGGCGATGCGCATGTCCCTCTTGAGGCAGAAGCAATACTACATGGTTTGAGATGATGGCAAACCGAAGTGTGAAATAATGGTCGTTTCGTCTGTCTGGGAAGGTGCGGCATTGTGATTTGACGTCTCATTGCTCATTACTACTACTGGGCCGGTACAAGTGGGGTGCGTCCCCCTGCTGTTCTACACTGTTATTTGGTGCTTGACACGTCGACCCGGTTGCTATATGTCCCACATGTCGGTGACAGGAAGTACAGAATTCATGAAAGGGAGCATCGACGGAGGAGTATACTACAGAATTCATGAAAGGGAGCGACTTAGTTTTGGAAAAATCTGTTTTACGGAGTACGTACCCACTAGGGTTTATAGGGCTTATCTAAAAAACATTCGATTTTCCATTTGATAAGTCTCAATTCTACTATACTAGTAGTAGTACCATTACATGTTGGATTTTGAGGTGCGTTAGATCACCCGACGCAAGCAGTGTCAAGAGGAAACTAACCAATGCATGTACAAGTTCATGGAAATTTAGTGGTCATTCATGCTTTCTTTCTAATTAATGCCTCGGTAAACATAACTTCTTGAGAAAAACGAGCGCACTAATTACTTGTGAAAACTACGAAATTAATTCGACCACTCACCGTCTACCTTGGTTGGAGAGATTTTGAAATTGAGCCATAAACTAGAAAGGAGGGAGTAGTAACTTTTGTCTCGATTACTATTTGTGGCCTTGTATACATGCAAAATGTATTTTTTTATAGTGGCCTTGTATAAGTAAATGGAGGGAGTACTAACCAAAGTACGTAGTAGGGAAGAGGAGTAAACGGAGGGAGTAGTTAAATTTTCTCCTCGTGCTGCAAGCCACCGCGCGCGTGGGCGAGGGAGCGGGCGTCAAGGCGTACAGTAGTAGTAGTAGTAGTACTACTACTACTCGTAAGCAAGCTTCACCTCATCCTACGAGCCACCGCGCCCGTGGGCGGGGGAGATGGTGTACTAAGCAAGCTTCTCCTTGTTCTACGAGTTGACGGGACACATCAAAAGTACTCCAGTGTATAGAGCCTTGCTTCTAAGGTAGGCCCCACATGGTTTGCCTCTTTTTTTAATTTAACATAACGCGTCAAGTCGCAATTTGTTTGTTCACCCGTGGTAGATGATCCTCCCTCCACCAAGTGGACAACCAGTACACGTGCCAAATTACCACGTGGGCTGCCTTTTTCGTACAGAAATGAGCTCCACCGTGTACCTACGCGGGTGTGGTTGGGAAAGAGACGGGAGTACGTGCGCCATGCGTGCACCTCTTCTCTTCATGCACGTCCCCCACCTACGTGGGTGTGTGTGAGAGAGATACAAACCTAGACATAATGCGTCGTCCATCCCCATGCCTCCACCCAGTTCGACCACCACGGCCCACTCCTCCTCACCTTATCTCTCATCTTTCTCCCTCCATTTTTATATACAAGAGGCCACTATCAAAATTACAATTTGCAGATATACAAGGCCACTAACACTAATCGATGAAATATTAATGGTGTTTGCCTCGTGGTACTAGCAAAGGAGGACATTAATTATCCCTTGCATGCATGCAGGAGTTTGTAAAAAAATGCATCTTGATGTTCCATGCAATGCATGGGCTTCTTGCTAGTCCATGAAAACAACACATGACAAAATTCCACGATGAACGAGGGATTTGAATCTGTTGGAAGGGGCTGTTTGGATCTTGCCCGGGGTAGCCAAAATATTGGCGACCCTTTTGTCCACCAGTGCCTTTGCCACCGATGAACGAGGAATGGCTCAGGTGTGCACGTTGGAGACGAGCTTGCACGAGCTGTGTTTTTTGTCCCACAACACCGCCCGAGCCACCCGTAGACCGACCGGCGACCCGCAAATTACACCATCCAACCATAGCCGCACACATTATGACAACAACTCAACCAACCGGACGAAATTCACGCAAACACGTAGACAAATTGATATTTCATATAAACAACTACGGAAATCATATAAAATACCGGATTTTCATACAAACATGACGGATTTCATTACATCCAAATGAACTACGCGGTGCTAGTTCTGGACAACACAGGTATATAATACCTGGCCTAAATGGTCGCCCACCGATCGATTTGTGTTCCTCATGTCCGGCAACACGATCACCGAACTGCCGGTAGCCCCGGAGGTATATGCTTCAGCGCAAAGGACGGCTCGCTTCCCCACTGCCCAACTGATATCATTGGCTGGTGCCGAAGATGATGGTGGCCGGCACCGGTTCGAGTTCATCACCGTCCACTACTTCGCCATGGCCGGCACCGGCTCGAGTTCATCCTAACATTCCTCTCTTTCGTGGAGCCCATGCGGGGTCAATGAAGGTTCTCGCAACAAAATGATCCGGCAAGACACCTGCTGTGTACGCCGGCGTCGCCTCCGTAGTGGCCTTCATGGGACCCAAGCGGCGGCGGCCTCCCGTGTTCTACTTCTCCTCGATGATGGCGGCGGACATGGAGGCGCTAGCCACCGACTCATCGCTCTCCGTGCACCCGGCTTCTATCAATGCTTGCATGGCCCGGCCACCGGCATGGGAGTCTCGGCCACAGAAACGGGAGACACGGTACGAGGCGGCAGCATGGACGGCAGCAACGATGCCCGTGCGCCGCTCCTCGTCGAGATGGCCTGGAGCGGCGAGTTGCTGAACCGCGCGCCGGCTTGGGGCGGCAACTGGCTCTGTCGGGCGAGGGGAGGGAGGTGGATCAGCAAGCTGCATAGCTCGTATCCGTTGGGCTACCCAGCCGGCTGGGATGCGGAATAACTACTCTTCGTAAGCCATTGTAAGAGTGGACAAAATGGTGAAGGAGATAGGGCAGCGGCGGAGGTGTGCGATTCTTGGCCGGTGTTTGGCCTCGTTTAAATTGGAGATTAAATAGACGGCGGACGGGAGGAGCTCAGCCTGCATTGCATTTAACGCCGGCCCGGTCATGAACGGACGTGCGTCCAGAGTGCGTTTCTCGGCTTCCACACGGGCGGGTTTCATGGAGGCGTTTGAATGCGGCACGGAGGCGTGTTCAGCCGGGCGTACCGCGAGTGGCGCCCTCGACTCTGACCTAGGACACCGCGCCGTTATTCCACTGATGTGTGGGCTCTTTGGGTGCATGGCCTGCATGTCAGTGACCCAACGCAGGAAGCACACAATAGAGGAAGCTCTGGTGGGCCAGGGCGGTCAAAAGCGGGCATTTAATAAACCGATGATTGTTCATTGAGTGTGACATCATCTTTTTCATGTAGATAAGCCTACTATGTTGATAGCCCGTTCGATACATTGTGATTCATAAAGACCGCTGCAAACATCAATGTTCTGCTTATCACAGATAAGATTGATTAATACCCGTAACAATCCATGTCCTTAACAAAGGGTGCATGCACGTATAGGTTGAGCGTGTGTCTTGCATCGTGTACTGTGTGCATGCAGGCGTGCGAGTGTTGCGTGCGTGCAAGGGTACATTTTAGTGTTGCATGCATGGGTGCGTACGTGCGTGTGTTCGTGAGTGCATGTGTACGTGTCAGTGTTGCATGCCAGCATGCGTGCGTGTGTACGTGTTAGTGTTGCACGCCTACATGCGTGCGTGCATGTGTACGTGCGGGGTGAGGCTACACGTCAGTCGCCTGACTTTTTCATCTCCGGTCATTAGATTTTCCAGCCGTTGGATACGAAATCAAGGGCCTCCAGTTTATCATCAAACTCCACCCCCCTGAGCTGGCAGCCACCACCGGCCGAACCGCCAGCCCCCGCCGCCCGCGGCCGGCCCGCCCTCCCCGAAACCACTCCCCACCGCCGGTCCGCCACCGCACC
>NC_041382.1:142834210-142837942 GCF_002162155.2 Triticum dicoccoides | reverse complement strand
CCACCGCCCAATGAACGCCCCCAACCGCCGGTGACTGCCAACCAGAGGTCTCACGACTTCGAATACCCACTGACCACTAATTTATTACCATTTCTGTCCTTCATATACGCACTGACGGGTGGGCCCTATGGCAATGTGCACTGCTGAATGTGGACCATTTGACTGGTTAATTGATCGTGTTATCAACAAATTATGGAGCTGTATGGTGAGCCAGTGACCGTATGATCACCCTAAAATGTACTCCTATTTTATTAACACAGTACAGACTCAAACTACCATTTCTTTCTTTCATATACAGGCTGACAGGTGGGCCCCACGGTTATGCGCCCGATGGTACAACACTAGTTGCGCCGCATGGAACGTTTGACTGGTCAATTGATTGTGTCATCAACAAAATACGGAGTTGTACGGGTGAGCCAGTGACCGTATAATCATGATATGTATTTGTTTAACACGGTACAGACGCAAGGGCTCATATATACGCGCAAGCACTCACCGCTATAAGCGCACACACGCGAACCCTACCCCTATGAGCACCTTCGAGAGAGTGGGCCAACATATATGATCTTGAGATTTTATGAAGTCACCATAGGTGCCTCGTAGTCGAGTGGAACGTCTCCTCCCACTGAACGTACATCGCCGGAAAATACTAAAATTAACACAAGATAAATGCGAGCACCGGGACTTTAACCTTGGTGGGCTCGAGAAACCACTGTCCTCTAACCATCCAAGCACATGTTGGTTAGGACGACAAAGTGTATGTGGTGACCATGATGAGCTTATTCTGAAGTCCGGTGACCATATCGTGCTTTCGCTTCAAATACAATGACCGTAAGTGTCGTCAACAAAATACGAAGCACGCATCAAATGCAAAGTCCGTCAGTGTCATCAACAAAATATGGAGACGTATCATGAGCTAGATACCGTTGTACTATTGTATATGCTTATTTTATTAGTGGTCGATTGCGTGTGTGGTGTGGTGGGCACATCATTTCTAGTTGTGGTGGGTCAACATGAAGACTCATGGGTCGGTTCCATCCCGCGCCACATATAGGTTGGACCGAGACGTGTTATACGAAGACCCATGTGGAGGACTCGGCGTACAACATGAAGCCACCAGAGTCGCGGAGGACTCTATCCCCACTGGTGATAAGCCGACTATATATGATTTGTAACCCTAGGCCCTTAGTATGTTATACAAGCTTGGGGGCTAGTTCGTTGATAGTATACACACACACACAATGCCTGGTATTCATGTGTACTTTGTACACACTCCTATCACTAATATACAGTACCAGGAGTAGGCTCTTTCTTCAACTGCAAGGGTCTGATCCGAACTAGGGTAAAACTTTGCCTCGTATTACCATCCAGCCTAACAGCCAGGGATATCCTACTGAATGATATGATGAAATCATATCTGCCAACTACTAAGAGAGAGGTGTGTCGGGGGGGGGGGCAATGTGTGCGAGAGAGGCCTAAAGATAATGTGCATGCGGGAGACACGTAGGCACATATATGTGCGTATAGAGGGCTAGTAGAGACCGTGCATGTGTATATATATATATGCATGTGAGAGAAATAGTGTTTTCCAACTGAGATTAGTGAAAAGAGTGGTACATAGTAGTCAGAAAGAGAGAGAGAAACAGAGAGAGCATGTGCGTGAGACACCCCAACACCCTGAGAGAGATTGTGAGCAAGTGTGAAAGTGAAATGCCGATGCATATAAAGTGTGTGCACTTATGCGTTAGATAGAGAGATATATAACGCGTTTGTGAGAACGGGGCGAGGCATAGTGCATCTACGTGTAAAAGGCGGTTCTACACATTAAATTAAAATATAAATGGCATTATTATTTTTGGATGAGATCATGAATTTTGCAAATTGCGTATGGACGAAAATCGGTCTATCAGACACCCATACTCTATTGAATTATAGCATGTGCATGTGTTTATTTCATATTATCGATCCATAGAGTGAAAGCGGTTTGAAATACAGGCAATGGATGCTTTTGCAATTCATATATAAACATTAATTAGTGCACTCCATGTTGTTAGTGTGAAGCACTTTATACATTTGTCAGTTGCATGGATACATTCCAAATTGCTAGCTATGAAATAGAATACATGTTGAATTCAACATCAAGGGGGTTTCGAAGATTCGAATTCATAGGAAGTGCATTCATCTATTTGAACCCGAGATGATGGCATTTGTAAATCAGATGTAAAAGGGGGCATCAATCTTTGTTGTGAGTTTGAACATGCTATATATATTCATACGGATATCTAACTTTTTTTTGCAACCAAGGAGATTATATCTGGAACCATGCATGAACTGAGGTAAGTTGCAATTTTTTTAATATATACTCGTGTACAATGTATATTCAAATGTACCCCCTCCATTCCAAAATAATCATAGCTTTAGGATTTTCAAGAGTAAAGATTTGTGAAGTTTGACAAATCCTGAAAGTTCAATTCAAGAGAACCGAAAACGTTAATGCTTCTGCTCCCAAATATAGAATGAAGCGCCAAATAGGCCTCTGGTCACCCGAAACCGCGCGAGACTAATGTTTTGGTGGTAGGAAATTACTGTCTGACTCTGGCCCGTGTAGCCTATCGGCCCGATGTCCAAAGGTCTAAACCGGGGAGGTTTGTAACTTCACCAAGATGCCAGTCTCAACCGCCTCCGAGAAGCATTCATACGCCGTGGGAGCCTACCCATGCGCTCGGTCGAAATCTATCCCGCCCACATTTGGGACACCTGACATGACTGTCCTACCCCCAACCCGCAATATGTCCGAAATTTTAGATGGGGGCAAAATTTGTAACTTTCCCCAAATTTCAAACAAGTGCATCTCAAACCGAAACATTGTTCCCCCTTAGTTCCCCGCCTCCCTCTGTTTCCCCATTCATACTCCGTGGGCGCGAAAATGCCCTCTCCACCAGCCGCGAAACCCCAGCCTCCTCCGTCCTCCACCCCATAGCGGCCAATCCACCGCCGCCCTCCTCCATCACGCCGGAGCCGGTACCCCGACGTCGTCGTCCAACGCAACCGCAACCGCAACACACTCAAGGACTTAGCAGCTGAAGCCGAGGCAGAGCTGCCTCCATGACGCTGACGCCGACGTGCGCCGTACCAGAACCACTCCAACCACGCCGTCCTGCGCCTCACTGCTGTGGCTCCAATGTCGCAACCGTCCACCGCACCAGAGCTATTCCCGCTACGCCGTCATTCGCCGCCTCGGATCTGCTTCCCTGCCGCCGACAGACGGCCACCACACCACACTCAACAACTTGGCCATGGGTTCGTCCAAGGCTGCACCGTCCTCCACAACTTCTGGTTTCTGGCGAACAACAAGAAGATCATCGGAAAAACAGAAGGAGGAGACAACACTGCCAGCAGAAAGAGGTACTCCTCTTCCCTTATTCGTGCAAATCTTACGTCTCCGCTCACACCGTATTCATCCCACAAAATAAACTAGTCGAGCACTTCTTACCGCATCTTCTTCGTGATACTAAATGCACAAGGTTTCCTCCCTTTTACTATTTTCACCTTTGCTAGAGGTCAGTAGCCCGCCTGGATTTCAATTCAGGGTCAGTCGAACCACAATTAAAAGAAGTAGCACCCGCTTAGGTGCGCAGAGCACCTAGTCCTCCTGTTCCTCGGGGAAGCGGCGCATCGGTGTCTATCATAGGGGAGTGGGGTGCAGGAGCTGCTTGCGCTCGATCTGGAGGT
>NC_041382.1:142798429-142834026 GCF_002162155.2 Triticum dicoccoides | reverse complement strand
CTTGAATGGATGGCCGGGGGGGGGGGAGGGGCGGTGCCAAGCACGGCGGTGCGGTGAGATCGAGGGGAGGGCGCAGGCAGGGGAGGAATACTGGGCCGGTGGTCGCTAGCGTTTCGAGGAAGATCGTCAACACTGACTGGATGGAGGTAGATGAAGGCGATCTGCCCGTTCTTTTACATCGAACGGTGCAGAAAAAATGGACTGGCCTATTTGCTTTCAGTCGACTGTTATTTTCATAGAATCTTGTAGTAATTTAGTGTGCCATGCATGTTGTAGAGCTATCATATGTCTCACGTCATTTATTTCTTACCAACCTGCTATCTGCTACCTTTACACTGTACTAATTGTGCACACACTTCACCCATACTCACACTATTGTTTTTTTATGCATGGGTATTTCAGACTCTGACGCAGTGTTGATGAATGCAGAAAAGAAAAGACAGAAGTCGCTCCAGTGTAATTCAAAGATAAGCACTAAGCGTTTCAGCGCTCTAATGGGTGCAGTGTCAGCAGTTGGAGACAGTAAACGTAGCTCTGCAGTTGATGATCTCAATTGCCACACACAACCATCCTAGGTGCTTACTTTAACTTCGCGCTGTCAAATGTGGTTGCATGTTTCATATGGTGTCTAGCTTGTATTGCTTCCAATTTGGTTAAATTGCATCTGCTTACTTTACACATTATAACTTTGATAATGACATGCCTTCCTGTTTTTGATACATACTACATATGTCTATTAACCATGTTCGTACATCAAACTAATGCTCTTGTGTATCCCTCGTCAATCACTTATGATGAGACAGTCACCCGAGTGGGTTACTATGAGACGCCCTACTCATTTAAAGAGTGCAGTGTCATCCTCCCCACATGATTCTCAAGAAACAGCAAGGCTAAATGAAGATAGTCAACGTATCTCTCTAGTTGATCACCGCAATTCCCCCACACCACCATCACAGGTGCTTGCTCTTACTTGGCAGTGTGATATGTGGTTGCATGTTGCATATGGTGTCTACCTTGTAATGCTTCTAATTAGGGTAAATTGCATCTGCTTAGTTAACACATTATACCTGTGAATATGACATGCCTTCCTGTTTTTGGTACATACTACATCTTTCTATTAACCATGTTCTTACATCAAACTACTTTTCTTGTGTATCCCTCATCAATGCTCCTAATTTGTTAAATTGCATCTCCTTAGCTTACACATTATAAATGTGAATATGACACGCCTTCCTGTTTTTGGTACATACTACATCCGCCTATCACACCATGTTCTTACATCAAACTACTGTTCTTGTGTATCCTGCGTCTATCGCTTATGATGAGACAGTCACGCGCGTGGGTTAATATGAGACGCAATACTCTTATAAAGAATGCAATTTCATCCTCTCCACATGATTCTCAAGAAACAGCAAGCCTAAATGAAGATATTGAACGTAGCTCTGTACCTGAAGACCGCACTTCCCCTACACCACCATCACAGGTGCTTGCTCTAACTTTGTAGTGTGATATGTGGTTGCATGTTGCATATGGTGTCTAGCTTGTAATGCTCCTAATTAGTGCAAACTGCATCTGCTTAGCTTACACATGATACATGTGAATATGACACGCTTTCCTGTTTTTGGTACATACTATATCTGTCTATCACACCATGTTCTTACATGAAACTACTCTTCTTGTGAATCTTGCATCAGTCACTTATGATGGGACACCTTTAAGTTGGCAGTGTGATATTGGTTTGCATCTTGAATATGATTTCTAGCATGTATTGCTTCTAGTTTGATGAACGCCACCTATGACGAGACAGTTTTAACTTGGCAGAGTGATATTGATTGCACCTTCCATATGGTGTCTTGCAGTATTTCTAATTTGTTGAAGTGTCTTCTGCTTAGTTACTACATCATAGGTGTGAATATGTCAAGCCGTCCATTTTTTCATACATATTCCATCCTCGTATCATGAGTTTGCCTTTCATCAGAGTAGTGTTCGTCAGTATCATGCATGAATGAATTCTGAAGAGCGAATGATATTCCTTTTTCTTGTTGGTATGACCTCACAATGCAAAATCAATAAAGCTGAAGGAAATTGGCAAGGCATTGGATGATGGTGGTCCTTTCGAGCAACTGAAACGGAGGTTCTCTACAGATTCTATTCCGCCATCCTCCCAACAAGATTTGCAAGACAACGCAAGGCTAGACAGTCAACGTAGCTGTGTTGATGATGAGCACATCTCCCCTACTCCACCATCACAGGTGCTTGCTCTAACTTGGCACTATTATATGTGGTTGCATGTTGCGTATGATGTCTAGCTTGTATTGCTTCTAACTTTGTTGAATTGCATCTGCTTACTTTACACATAATGCCTGTGAATATGACATGTGTTCCTGTTTCTACATCAGACTACTATTCTTGCATATCCCGCATCAGTCACTTATGATAAGGCACCTTTAAGTCGCCACTGCGATATTGGTTGTGTCTTGCATATGATTTCTAGCATTTACTGCTTCTAATTTGTTGAAACACCATACAGTTTGAACTTGGCAGAGTGATATTCGTTGCATCTTTCATATGGTGTCTAGCTTGCAGTGCTTCTAATTTGTTGAAATGCCTTCTGCTTAGTTACCACATCATAGGTGTGAATATGTCACACCATCCCGTTTTTCATACATATTCCATCCTCGCATCATGTGTTTTCCTTTCATTCGAGTAGTGTTCGTCAGTATCATGCATGAATGAGTTCTGAAGAGCGAATTTTATTCCTTTTTCTTATCGGTTTGACTTCACAATGCAAAATCATTACAGCTGAAGGAAATTAGTCCGGCAGTGGATGATGGTGGTCCTTCGGAGCAACTCAAACAGGGGGTCTCTACAGATTCTACTCCACCATCCTCCCAACAAGATTCGCAAGACAACACAAGGCTGGACAGTCAACGTAGCTGTGTAGATGATGAGCTCATCTCCCTACTCCACCATCACAGGTGCTTGCTCTAACTTGACACTATTATATGTGGTTGCATGTTGCATATGATGTCTAGCTTGTATTGCTTCTAACTTGAATTGCATCTACTTACTTTACACATAATGCCTGTGAATATGACACGTGTTCCTGTTTCTAGAACATATGTGTACATGATGAGCACATCTCCCCTACTCCACCATCACAGGTGCTTGCTCTTACTTGGAACTGTTATACGTGGTTGCGTTTTCCGTATGATGTCTAGTTTGTATTGCTTCTGATTATGTTGAATTGCACCTGCGTAGCTTACAACTTATACCTGCGACGATCACTTACCCATAAGACATATTTAACTTGGGACTATGATGTAGGTTGCATCTTGCATTGTCTTCTAGCTTGTACTGCTTCTAATTTCTTGAAATGGTACTTACGACGAGACACTTTTTACCTGATAGAGTGATATTGGTTGCATGTTCATATGGTGCCTAGGTTTCATTTCTTCTAATTTTGTTGAAATGCCTTCCGCTCACTGTTTTTTCATACATATTCCATCCTCCTATCGTATGTGTGAATATGAAACGCTGTCTTTTTTGTATATATTCCATCCTCCTATCCTGCGCTTGCCTTACATCAAAGTAGTGTTCGTTTGTATCATGCATCAACCAGTTATGCAGAGCTAATTTTATTCATATTCTTGTGGTTTTGACTTCATAAGGCAATATCAGAAAATAGGAAGGAAAAGCGTAAGTTAGGGGATGCTGGTGGTCCTCCGCACCGACGCAAACAGAGACTCTCTAGATTTGCCACTGCTACTGCTAATGAAGTTGAAGTCCCAAGTCTACATGATGAGTTCATCTCCCGTACTCCACCATCGTAGGTGCTTGCTCTAAGTTGACAGTGTGATAATTGGTTTCATGTTGCATATGTTGTCAAGATCAGATGAACCTCATGAGCATCAACACCAAGACGGTACCTGACCGAGTCAAGTTGCAGTTGCATGCTCCTTTATATGTACTCTCACAGTTTGATGTACACTAACCCTTTCCATATTCGTTGTTGAACTAGCACCATGGCGCAAGCGGAAACAGACATCTGGGATAATGCTTGACAAATTAACAAAATCTAAAGGAGGAAGAATGGAGATCCATTTTGAGGCAGGTTTAAAAAGGCCACGTGATGCTATAGAGTCAGCTAAGTTAGTATCAGGGGCAACAGTTGCCGTTAGGTGTCATGCACGTATCCTCCCAACGTGGATCCAGTATAGGAATGAGAAAGACAATACCCAGTTTAACACCTTCCTTGACCATTTATCTGTAAGTAATGTTATTCATCGCAATTAGTAATATTGTCTTGCTCTATCCCATACTTTCTAGCTTCCTCCTAATAAGACTCACATTCTTTTTCAACATATGAGGTTCAAGTTGGTTCCGAAAGATGATGTAGCTAAACAAGCATGCACTCATGTTTTTCAGTCTGCTCCGCGACAGTATCGGTACCACCTTAGAAAATCTCACTTTGAAGGCAAGGCTAACAATGGAATTGCCCAAACATCTCTAGTGGAATATATTATAGATGAAGACTAGACAACCCTCATTAAACACTAGTCTGATCCAAAGTATCAGGTAGGATATATGTATTTGATCAGACCACATATTGAACTTGTATTTATGTATGTGCCTTACAAGTGTATCTTCTTCTAGGCTAACTGTTTGAAGAACAAAACCAACCGTTCTAAAGTGAAATTCCAACAGACAACAAGATCTCGTAGCTATATTGCACACTGCGAGGCTCTTGTAAATAGCTGCTACTTCCTTCTTTTTTTGTGCCATATTATCGTATCTATATTGACTTGTTCCAAATACAGAGGAAAGCTCGTGCGGACCAAAAAGAACCTGAACCAAATGCAGTGCAAATCTTCAAGGATTTCCACACCAGCAAGATGAAGGGCATGAGCACACCAGTTCAAGCCGCTATTGTAAGTCCTTAATCCTCCTGCCTTGAACTGATTGGTACTGTGATGTGTTCATTTAACTACTTGGTTTGCAGCCAATGTCAGTTACTCTGTTCACTTTTATTCATAGTTGTCTTAACGTATCATTTCACCTTACATGGTTTAAAAGAGATGAAGGATATTCTTTTGGTCTTGATCTGTAATCTAGTTGTTATGTTCACGTGTGCACACAATGATAAAATAGCCTGTTTGTTTTATATCTGTTTGCCCATGATATGAATGATGTCATACTGTGTTCATCCTACTTTAAACCATGTCTCTTTATCCTTAGATGTCAACGAATGTGAGGAAATAGACAATACAGTAGGCATGCTACATGGACATATGTTCTGAAAGTGATTTTGTTATGTAGTTGGCACTATAATACATGCTAATGTATTACAATAGTTCACCAAAATAAGTTATGTATAAACGTTTAACCTACTTTGTTTGTTTTTGTCTCATTAGTAACTTATCTGGTACACTAATCTACAAGTTCAAACTTTCAGGAAGCTATGGAACAAATGATTGGACAGCCACAACCACCTAAAGGTGACGAGGCTACTACAGGCACAATGTCACCTCTTGCTGCAGTGCGTCAGTATCTCTTCACTAACAGTGCAAAAAGCACCTTCCTGCATAATTCTGGGTTGGTTGTCAAGGTAACCTCGTCCAAATTGCCTACTGAACAAAATCTTCCTGCTAGACAGAGTGATATATCTGTGCTCCAGACACAAGTCCAATCCCTAATGGACCTTGTTTCGGAAACAAGAATAGTGGTTAAGAAATTTTGTCAAGATATGAATGGTTTTGAAACCAAACTATCAGACATTCGCTTCGTTGTTCAAGAGCAATGGCGGAAAAAGGTGGAGATCGTGCTTCTCCATCAGATTCTACAGCCCAAAACATTAGCACTCAGGTCAAATGATCTGTGCTTCTATACATCTCATGGTGCTTTTATTTGGAAGGACTGTAAACTTTATGCCAACAGGCCTTTTGTTGTATGGTTGGAATTTATTTTGTTGTGATACACCATTTATGATGCTGCCTCAGGCTGCAGTAATTACGACGCTATTTTTGTATAGTGTAGGTTTATCTTAGTAATGTATTCGACCGAAAGCTTCATAGGAGCCCAACATGCCAACATTCGTCATGCCCATTCCAATTGGGCTAAAAACGATTACAGGCCGAAATTGGCATGTAGCCCACTAAAAATATCCGGGCCTAAATCAGCAGACGCTTTCATATTTTTTTTGGTAGGCCTGTGCCCATAGTGGGCCTTTAACAGGCTTAAACATGATTTGGGCCCTCAGTAAAAATAGGCCGTTTACAGGTGTAAATATCTTGAGCCCATAAAAAACATGGGCCTTTAATAGACTGAAAGTGAGATTGGGCCCTGATTGTGCCAAATAACCCACTAGACTTAGCAAGCCGAAATGGTGGCCCATTTATGATGCGGATCTTTGACAGGCCCAAATTCGGACGGGCCGTAAATGCACCGACCTAATACACGGGCCTTTAACAGGCCGGAACTTCGGTCGGGCTAGATTATCGTCATTTTTATATGGGCCATTAATGGGCCCGATATGACGTTAGGCCACATATGGCCCATGGTTTACGTCCGGCGTTAACATGCCGAAAATGACAACAGGCCGAAAGTGGCCAAAGCTATAGTGGGCCTCTAACAGGCCGAATCTCAGACATGGCCGAATATGACCCAAATCCTTCACGATCGTTTATGGGCCGAAAGTTTTGATGGCCTGTAAATGGGCCCAAATGAAGCCAGACCTTTAACAGGTCGGAAATACACCGGGCCGTAATTCAGCCCAATTATTTAGCGGACTGTTAATGGGCCAGAAGTGACCATGGGCTGCGTTGATGACAAGTTTAGGACAGGCCGTTGATGGGCCGATTTGATAGAGAATGTTGGGCCTTTAGCTGGGCCGGCCCATTATGGTCTGCAGAATCTTGTGGGCCTTTAGCTAAGCCGGCCCATTGTGGTCCGCAAAATCTTGTGGGCCTTTAGCTGGGCTGGCCCGTTATGGTCTGCAAAATCGTGTGGGCCTTTAGCTGGGCCGGCCCATTATGGTCCGCTAAATCTTATGGGCCTTCGGTTGGGCCGTCCCATTTAAACTTTGTGGGCCACTTTTGGGCCGGTCCACGTATCAACATATCATAGGCCCATCTCGACCGTTGGATGAGTGACACCTGTGCCAATGTGGAGCTGACGCGTGGATCCGTCAGCCAATGAGAATTTTACACGTGGAAAATTGGCATTGGTTGTGGCTGTGAACGGGTTATCGGATCCAAAATCCAACCCGATTGCTTAACGGCGTTCCGTTACGGTGGATGCCACGTGTCGGTCACCCTTGACGAAAGCACTTCTGTGACGCGCGATTTATCGTCATGGAAGTGGACACTTCCGTGATGATAATTTTGGCAATGTCATGGAACACTTCTACGACAGCACATGTATGACTATCTTGATTCTGTCATAAATTTGTCCTGGATGTACATGCATGACAGAACACGCGACCTACTGTGAAAAACACGTATCATCACGGAAGTGTATTTTTTTGTAGTGTAATGTTGAGTCCATCAATTATACACACTCTCACCCTTCCATCATTGCTAGCCTCTTCGGTACCATGCATTGCCCGTTCTCACCTCGAGAGTTGGTTCAAACTTCACCGGTGTATCCAAATCCTGTGGTATGATATGCTCTATCACACATAAGCCTCCTTATATCTTCCTCAAAACAGACACTATACCTACCTATCATGGCATTTCCCTAGCCATTCTGAGATATATTGCCATGCAACTTCCATCATCTTCATATACATGACTTGATCATCATTGTCATATTGCTTTGCATGATTGTAAGATAGCTAGCATGATGTTTTCATGGCTTACCCATTTTTTGATATCATTACTACGCTAGATCATTGCACATCCTGGTACACCGCCAGAGGCATTCATATAGAGTCATATTTTGTTCTACTATCATGTTGTAATATTGAGTTGTAAGTAAATAAAAGTGTGACGATCATCATTATTAGAACATTGTCCCATGTGAGGTTATCAAAACAAAAGTGGCCAAAGAAGCCCCAAAAAAGAGAGAGAGGCCAAAGAAGCCTACAAAAAAAAGAAAAAAAGAAAAAAGAGAAAAAATAAAAAAAATTGAGAGAAAAGAGAGAAGGGACAATGTTACTATCCTTTTGCCACACTTGTGCTTCAGAGTAGCACCATGTTCTTCATATAGAGAGTCTCTTGAGTAATCACTTTCATATACTAGTGGGAATTTTCATTATAGAACTTGGCTTCTATATTCCAACGATGGGCTTCCTCAAATGCCGTAGGTCTTGATGAGCAAGCAAGTTGGATGCACACCCACTTAGTTTCAGTTTGAGATTTCATACACTTATAGCTCTTAGTGCATCATTTGCATGGCAATCCCTACTCCTCGCATTGACATCAATTGATGGGCATCTCCATAGCCCGTTGATTAGCCGCGCCGATGTGAGACTTTCTCCCCTTTGGTATTCTCCACACAACCTCCACCATCATATTCTATTCCACCTATAGTGCTATGTCCATGGCGCATGCTCATGTATTGTGTGGAAGTTGAAAATGTTTGAGAACATCAAAAGTATGAAACAATTACTTGGCTTGTCATCGGGGTTGTGCATGATTTGAATATTTTCTGTGGTGAAGATGGAGCATAGCCAGACCATATGATTTTGTAGGGATAACTTTCTTTGGCCATGTTATTTTGAAAAGACATGATTGCCTTATTAGTATGCTTGAAGTATTATTGTCTTAATGTCAAATGATAGACTATTTCTTTGAATCACTCGTGTCTTAATATTCATGGCATGATTAGATTACATGATCAAGATTATGCTAGGTAGCATTCGACATCAAAAATTATCTTTTTTTATCATTTACCTACTCGAGCACGAGCAGCAATTAAGCTTGGGGATGCTGATACATCTCCGTCGTATCTATAATTTTTTATTGTTCCATGCCATTATTATATAACTTTCATATACTTTTGGCAACTTTTTATACTATTTTTGGGACTAACATATTGATCCAGTGCCCAGTGCCAGTTCCTGTTTGTTGCATGTTTTTTGTTTCGCGGAAAGTCCATATCAAACGGAGTCCAAACAAGATAAAAACCGACGGAGATTTTTTTGGAATATATGTGATTTTTGGGAAGAAGAATCAACACGAGACAATACCCGAGGGGCCACGAGGCTGGGGGCGCGCCCCTGGCCCTCGTGGACACCCTGTAAGGCAATTTGTGCCCTTCTTTTGCCACAAGAAAGCCAATATCCGGATAGAAATCATGTTAAAATTCCAGCCCAATCGGAGTTACGGATCTCCGGGAATATAAGAAACGGTGAAAGGCCAGAATCTGAAATGCAGAAACAGAGAGAGACAGAAAGACAGATCCAATCTCGGAGGGGCTCTCGCCCCTCCGCCGCCATGGAGGCCATGTCCCAGAGGGGAAACCCTTCTCCCATCTAGGGAGAAGTTTAAGGAAGAAGAAGAAGAAGGGGGGCTCTCTCCCCCTCTCTTCCGGTGGCGTCGGAACGCCGCCTGGGCCATCATCGTCACCGCAATATAGACCAACACCTCCGTCATCTTCACCAACATCTTCATCACCCTCCCCCATCTATCTACAGCGGTCCACTCTCCCGCAACCCGTTGTACCCTCTACTTGAAACATGGTGCTTTATGCTTCATATTATTATCCAATGACGTGTTGCCATCCTATGATGTCTGAGTAGATTTTCGTTATCCTATCGGTAATTGGTGAATTGCTATGATTGGTTTAATTTTCTTGTGGTTATGTTGTTGTCCTTTGGTGCCCATCATATGAGAGCGCACATGGATCACACCATAGGGTTAGTTGTATATTGATAGGACTATGTATTGGAGGGCAAGGGTGATAGAAGTTTCAACCTAGCATAGAAATTGATGCATACGGGATTGAAGGGACCAATATATCTTAATGCTATGGTTGTGTCGGGTGGTAGGTGCGACATATGCCAACGGGTGGCTTATCATTGTGGGAGCCAGTAAGACATCGCCGGTGCCTGGAAACGGGATAAGGCGAAGGCATGCACGCCGGTGGATCTTACCCAGCTTCGGGGCTCTCCTTGGAGATAACACCCCTACTGCTGCTCTGCGGGGTCTCCGCATGATCACTAGATGAACAAGTAGCTACACAATGCTCCTTGAGCTGTTTGGTGTGAGGGGGAAGAAGGGCACGACTAGCCTGCTTCCTCTCCTTGCGTGGTGTCTAAGACTAGCAGAGGGTCCAACCATTTGCATGGGTGCCCCGGGGGGTTTATATAGGCCTACCCCCTGGGGGTACAATGGTAATCCGTCTGGGCGCGGGACCCGCCGTCTGTGACTGCACTCGCCGGCTTCTGCGCCAGCTGCTGGAGCCCGCCGACTGGTGGGTCCCGCCGGCTGCCGGCCCCTTGGTCGACAGGCAGGCCCCACTGTCCAAGGCCTGGTCGGCGGCTGGTTACTGTGGCTTCATCTTGGTGACGTGGGCTTCGTCGTGGTAGGCGCGGCTACAGTGCCGCCGCCCGTCGGGCGATCGCTGTAGCCTCACCGCGTCTGGTCTCCTTAATGGGGCGTCTCCTTCGAGGGAGGCGGCAAGCCGGCTGCGGGGAGCCGGCTCTGTCTTGGGCCGACTGGTTGGAGGCGTGGCCGCCTTCGGGCGTCTCTCTGCCCGAAGGGGCCCACCATCTGTGGGCCATGCTGGCGGCCCGTCGTGGGTGACACCAAGGTCAACATGGCAACAGTGCCACGCCGGACGGGTCAGACCTACTCCGTACGGCGCACTGTGCCAGGCGTGCTCCGGGATTCGGGGGTGGCAGGCTTCACTGTAGCCACGCCTCGTCGCACCACCGTTAGGTGGGTGCAAACTTTGAGGGTATGGTCTCGACCGCTTTATGGGAGCCGGCTTCTTGGAGTCGGCATCTTGGAGTCGGCTTCTTCGAGTCGGCCTCCCATGGTTTTCTTCATGAGGGGTAAAGTCGGGCCGCCTTCCGAAAGCCGGCCTGGGTGGCGGCCAGCAAGGGGGAGGCGGCTCCATGTCTTGGATTCTTGAGAGCCGGACGGGCTCGTGATTTTTTCAAAATGGCCAGGGGAAGCCGGCTAGGCTACCCATGGCCATTTACTCCGACAGTAGTCCCCGAAGCTGATCGAGCTCCGAGGCGAGCAGGGGGACGAGAAGCTTGGTCAGCTTCCCATCCTGAAGAGCCGGTTGTGCGGGCGTATGCCGACTTCAGAGAGCCCCGCATCTTGTAGGCGGGAGGAGGGGGGGCCTGCATGCTGAGCACGGGCCCTCCCGCGGCCACGTGGCAGCGAGATACTGCGACCGCACGCGCGCGACGGGACGCCGCCGCAGGCCCGGGCCCGCCACTCGTGAGCCTTGGTCCGGGCGCGGATCTTCCGTGGCCCACAGGGGCCGCTCGCCTTCCCGAGGCAGTTTTGTTTCGCCGTTAAGGCTCAATAATTGCGGGACGTGGGGAGTGGGCACGATCGATCCCCACGCTTCCCCACGCCGCGCCTCCTCGGCTCCGCCACGCGAGCCTATAAGTAGGGGGACGAGGGAGAGCGACAGAGGTTCGCACGCTCTCTCTCGCTCCGCCCCTCCTAATCCTTGTTTCTTCCTCTTGTTGCCGCCGCAGCCTCCCATCTCAGCGCCGCCGCGTCTCCACATCGCCTCGCTCCCATGGTGTTGTCAAGCTCGTGGGACGGCTCCAACGTCCACGGAGACCATGTGGAGTTCCTCCGCCAGACTCGGCGCCTGCCCGGCGCCAACCTCGTGCAGGTCCGCCTGGCACCGGAGACGGAGATCTCGCCATTGCCGGAGGAGGGCGAGCGGGTCGTCTTCCGTTCGCACTGCCTGCGTGGCTTCGGCCTTCCGACGAGCGGATTTCTGCGCTCCTTCCTCGAGTTCTACAACCTCCAGCCACATCACCTCACGCCCAATGCGGTGATGCTGCTGTCGGCCTTCGTCTCTCTCTGCGAAGGCTTCTTGGGGCTGCTCCCCACGCTGGAGCTCTAGGGAGAGTTCTTCCAGAGCAAACTCGGCACCGTCGTCGCCGGCGTGCCCGCACCCTGCGGGGCCTTCATCGCCATGAGGAGGGCGAGCGAGAACAATCCGTTCCCGTCCATCCCCCTAATCCAGTCGGTGAAGGTCTGGCAAAAATTGTACTTCTATGTGAGGAACGTCGCCGAGCAAGGAGACTACATCAACCTGCCAGCTTACTTAGCCGGCCTGCCGGCTGGGAGGCAGCCCTCGTGGGGTTTCCGGTCCCGGTCACTATCTCCGGCCGGGAACGCCGCCGTCTCCCGGCTTCGGGTGATGATCCAGTCAGAAGGCCTGCGCGGGGCCGACTTGGTGGCCGCCTTCGTGGAGCGCCGGATTCTTCCTCTTCAAAGCCGGCCCCATATGATGTGTCAGATGAGCGGCCGCTTCAACCCAAGCTGGCTGAGCACATGGGAAATGCCCCACGCGGAGGTGGCGCTCATGGTTAATTACATCGCCAACTGCAAGCTCGCCGGGGACTGGCAATACGGCAAGGCGCCGTATTCTCGCGCCAATCCTCCGCCCGTGGTAAGCTTCTCTCTCTGTCTTCTTTTTGTCGTCAGCCGGCTTCGTGATGGCCGGCTTCTGACCAGTAGGTTCTTTTGAGCAGAACCCTCTTCTTCCGCCGCCGGCCGGGGCGGTAGGGATTGAACGCCAGTATGCCCCCGACCGCACGGTGGACGACGTTGACGACCCGGACTTGGGGGCGGCCGCCATGGAGGACGCCGTCGTGGGGGACAACGCCGAGCCTGGAGGCTCAAGGTTCACCACGAGCTTCGAGGACTGGCCGGACGATGCTGAAGCCGAAGTCGCCCCGCGTCGCCAGCCGGCGGCCGACTATTAGGGCACGGGCTCGTCCATCGCACTGGCCGCCGGCGGCGCGCAGAAGCGCCGGGCCGCTTGAGGCCTCTTCGGCAGTCGGCCGAAGAAGTCCAAGCCCTCCACCGCGGCAACAAAACGAGATGAGGCGGCCGCGAAGGCGGCCCGCTTCCGCAAGGCGGTGAAGCAGCCTCAGGCGGTTTCAGCGTAAGTCGTCGATTGCCTGGTCGCATGCCCTTCATCATTCTCTTTCTCTTCAAATATTCTTCTTAACTTTTTCTCGCTTGCTGGACAGGGCGCCGCTTTCCCTTGAGCGGGGTCCGGGCGGCTCCGTCGTGGGGCCAACTGGAGGGTCTTCGAGCTCCCGCCGCGTGGACCCCCGCGCCGATCTCAGGGAGGCCACAGAGCGGAACGCCCGTGAAGCGCGGGAGGAGCGCGAGGCGGCGGAGAAGGCGGCCGCCCAGGCGGCGAGGGAGCAAGCCGACACGGCAGCCAAGGCCCAGACGGAGGCGGCTACCGTGGAGACGGAGGCGGGAAGCTCGCGCAACCAGCCTCTGCTGCTCGCCATTCTTCTCCGAGCCGTATCTCCCGACACCCCATTGCCTTTGGCGGAGGAGGTCGTCCAAGACCCGCCGCTGATGGAGAGGGGGGAGGACCCCGTGGCCTTCGCGAGGAGAGCGCCGCCAGCAGCGCCAACCGGAGCGGGCCAAGGCGGCCAATCATCAGCGGCGCCATAGGGGCCGACCGGAGATGAGCCGGAGAACAGAGCCGGCCTCGAGGTGCAGCCGGCGATGAGCCGGCGCGTAGGGGGAGGCGCCGCTCCGCCAGAGTTGCATCGAGTCGCAGGCGCAGGCCAGTCGGCGGAAGATCTGGAGGCGGCCAGCACTGCCACATCTGAGTGGACTCCCAGCGGGGGGACTGGCGAGCTGAATGTGGTGGCTCAAGGGGTCCGGAGCCGGCTGCAAGCTCAGGCCGCCCTGCTGCAACAGTTCACCCAGGAGTTCTTGTTGACGCGAGCCACCATCCAGGTGAGTCCTTCATTCTTGGCCGCTTTTGACTTCTTGATTTCTTCCGTGGGGGCGCGTCAGCGCACCCACTGGGTGTAGTCCCCGAGATTCGGGCTGACTGCTGCGCAGTCGGGTCGGATCTTTCTCGACGACTATCTTACTTTGCTTTGGGTCTGAACTTTCAGGAATATCACAACCTCCGTGCTGCCGCCTTCAACTCCCAGGCTCGGGAGTTGAGCCGGAGGACCGACGACCTGGCCGACAGCCGAAGTAAGTACTCGATCTTGTCTGTCTCCTGTGGGGGCGCGTCAGCGCACCCACTGGGTGTAGTCCCCGAGATTCGGGCCAACTGCTACGCAGTCGGGTCGGATCTTTCTTGACGACTCTTTCCTTATTGGTTTTTCTTTTTCTTTGTCTTTAGGGGCCAATGCCGACTTGAGGAAGGAGCTCGGCAAAGCGAAGGCCGCCCTTCACACCAAGGAGGCCGAGTATGCCGCCTTGGTCCAGGAACGGGATCGCCTAGCCAAGAAGCTGGTCGACCAAGAGGAGGGCCACAAGGCGGCCCTGCAGGCGGCGCAGGATAGCGAAGCCGCCTTGAAGGCGGAGTATGAGACCGAGGCGGCGAGCTGTTCTGAGACCCGGCGAGCCCTGGATGAAGGCTTCGGCCGGATCGAGGATTTGATCGACGGTAGGCCGCCTTCCTCGCCCCTCTTCTGCCCCTTGCCGCCTGGATTTTTGGCTTATCTTGAGCTACTGCTTGTTTTTTGGTGCAGACTACTTCCCCGGCTACTCCGCCTTCGCCGCCCAAAGCATTGAGGCCCGTCACGAGGCGCGCCGTCAGGCGGGGGCCAACATCGCACCGGATGCGAACCGGACACTTGAGGAGCAGCTCCTGGCTGTCCAGGCGCGGTTGCTGCCGGCTCATCGGATGCTTCGCCGGCTCCAACGTGCCGGGGCGCAAGTGTTGGCCGCCCTCTGGCCCGGCGAGACGATCCCCCGCACCCCAAGCCGAACTGCCGACTGGCTGGAGGTTGCAGTTGGTCGCTTTGAGGCTTGGAAGGCGTCGGCGGCCCGCCTCGGAGCCGGGCGGGCGTTGGAGTTCGTTCGGGCTTGGTACCCAGGGCTGAGCCTGGACCAGCTGCGCACTTGGCGGATGGAGGCCGACGCGGAGCTGGAGGAGGTGAGGCCGGCTATCGCCCAACAAGCTTCGACGATCGCCGAGTGCACCGACATCAGCGTTTTCGCACCCGAAATCGATGATGACGACGTTGCTCAGCCGGAGGAGTGGTTCGGGCTGAACCCGGCGGTGGGCGAGGACTCGGCGGAGGAGATTGCCTCTAGCGACGAGGGCGAGGATGACGAAGAGGAGGACGGCGAAGATGTCGAGCCGGCTGGTGGAACAACCGGCCGACCTCAGGCCGACCGTGCCTCCAGCAATGAGGCGCGTGGAAGCACGCCCTCTGCGCGAGGTGGCGACCAAGCCGAAGTTCGCCAACCGGCCGCTCCTTCAGCCGGCACGACCGTCTCCGCCAACCAGTCCGGCTCGTCGGCCGCTCCGCCAGCTTGACCTGCCGTCTTTATCTTTCCTGCTTGTTGTCTTTTGAACAATCTTTGTTAAATTTTCGCAGTTCCACCCACTGGGGGTGTATCCAAACTATGTTGAATGCTGGCCTCTCGGAGGTCTTTTTATGTAAATATTATTATGTTCATGTTTGGTTTCCATTCGCGTATGCTTTTTATCCTTAGGCTTTTTCCTTTGCTGCCTTCCCTCTTTGGGGAGGCAAGTACTTGAGCTTTCTTGGATTGAAGTGAAGTGAATGGAAACCGGCCGGCCGGCTACTCTAGTAGCCATTCGGCGGTGGGAGAAAACTGGCTTTTGTTATATTAGTCCATTAGTCCCTAGCCGTTTTTCGTGTGGGCGCCCGTTCCTGCCTTTAACTCTTGCCAGCTGGACAGCCAGTTCTTCGAACTGCGAGTTTTGGCAAGAGAAGGCTTGGGAGCCGGCACACTACTTGTCTGACTGCGGGTAGGACTTCTAACATAACTCCAGTCGGCCAGTCCCCGAGCCGACTAGTCGAACTCGGTGCCGGACGGAACAAGTAAATGAAATGACAAGGTCATAAGCCTGATATTTTTCATTCATAAATAAGAGATGGCAGTCCCCGAGCCCTCCTCGGGGGGCCCATTGTCTCATACTTAATACAAAAGTTAGCGTGATACATACTGCATTTCAACTGTAAAATCTTCGAAGGAGGTTGGCGTTCGGTGGTCGTTCCGACTCCTTGCCGGAGTCGTCTCTCTTGCGTGCCTTCGGCTTCTGTGCATCGATCAGGTAGTAGGAGTCGTTGCCTAGAGCTCTGCCGATGACGAAGGGGCCTTCCCAAGGGGCCGAGAGTTTGTGCTGGCCGGCTGTTCGCTGGATCAGCCGGAGCACAAGATCGCCCTCTTGGAAAGATCTTGGCCTGACCTTCCGGCTGTGGTAGCAGCGCAAACCCTGCTGGTAGATGGCAGACCGGCTGAGGGCTAACAGCCAGCTTTCTTCCAGTAGGTCGACGCCGTCTTCTCGTGCTTCCTTGGCCTCCGCTTCCGTGTACATGGTTACTCGAGGCGAGTCGAACTCGATGTCAGTTGGGATGACCGCCTCGGCACCATATACAAGGAAGAAAGGGGTGAAGCTGGTTGACTTGTTTGGGGTAGTGCGCAGACTCCAGAGGACAGCCGGCAGCTCGTCAAGCCAACAGCCGGCCAAACGCTCCAGAGGTACGACCAGTCGGGGCTTGATGCCGGAGAGGATGAGGCCGTTGGCTCACTCGACCTGGCCGTTTGACTGCGGGTGGGCGACGGATGCTAAGTCCAGCCGGATACCTTGGGCTGCGCAGAAACGTGCCACTCCTTTGGCAAAATTCATGCCATTGTCGGTGATGATGCTGTGTGGTACGCCGTACCGAGTTGTTATGTCTGAGATGAACGTCACAGCAGTCGGCCCATTCAGCTTCTTGATCGGCTTTGCTTCAATCCACTTGGTGAATTTGTCCACGGCGACGAGCCGATGCGTCATGCCGCCGCGCTCCGTCTTGAATGGGCCCACCATGTATAGTCCCCAAACGGCGAAGGGCCAAGTGAGGGGAATGGTCTTGAGTGCCGAAGCCGGCATGTGTTGCTTGGAGCTGAAGAGTTGGCATCCCTTGCAATGCTTAACTAATTCTTTGGCGTCATCCAAAGCAGTCGGCCAGAAGAAACCATGGTGGAAGGCTTTGGCGACAAGTGATCTTGAGGCCGCATGGTGGCCGCATTCTCCTTGGTGAATGTCTCTGAGGATTGCAATGCCCTTATCTTTCTCGATGCACCGTTGGAGGATTCCAGTGACACTGCGCTTGACCAGTTCTCTGTTGACGATTGTGTATGCTCCGGCTCGACGTTGGACTTGTCTTGCTTCTGTTTCGTCGGCCGGCAGGTCTTGGTTTACTAGGAAGTTGAGGATGGACTGAGCCCATGATGGAGCCGCGACTTCTTCTACTGCCAATGTGGCTATTGCCACCAGGGTGGGCGGGCTGGGTGGTGAAATGCTGGAGTCGGCCGCCGGCTGTTGTGCTGGTGCAGTCCCCGGGCCGGCTACCGCAGTCCCCGAGCCGGTTGCCGAAGTCCCTGAGCCGGGTGTCGAAGTCCCCGGGCCGGCTGCGAGAGTCTTGGGGTCGCCTGCTTGGTTCTTCGAGCCGGACCCGGCCACATCGGGGTCAGGCGGCACGAAGATGGAGTTGGACTCTGGAGACGGCTTGATGGACGGCTTGAGGAGGCGTTGTAGAGCCACGCCGGTTGGAATTGCTTGCCGAGTGGAGCCTATTCGAGCCAGGGCATCGGCTGGCTCGTTGTTGGCTCGCGGTACGTGGAGGAACTCGCATCCTTTAAAGTATCCGCTGAGTTGTTGGACCAGGAAGCGGTAGCTCGCCATATTTGCATCCTTGGCGTCCCAGTCGCCGGATGATTGCTGGACCACCAGGTCCGAGTCGCCATAACATAGGATCTGGCGAATGCCAAGTTCTTTGGCAAGCCGGAGCCCGTGTATGAGCGCCTCGTACTCGGCCACGTTGTTGGAGGCGGCAAAGTGGATCTGTAGCGTGTATCTGAGCTTGTCGCCTTTAAGGGAGGTAAGGACGATGCCGGCTCCCAAGCCAGTGCGCATCTTGGACCCGTCGAAGTGCATGCGCCAGTAGGTGGAATCGGGAACCGGCGGCAGGTACTGGGTCTCGGCCTAGTCGACGAGGAAGTCGACCAGGGCTTGGGACTTGATGGCGGTGCGGGGCTGGTAGAAGATTATGTAAGGGGCCAGCTCGATGGCCCATTTCGCTACCCGGCCGGATGCGTCCCGGCTGCCTATGATCTCGGCCAGCGGGGCGGTGCATACAACCGTGACGGGATGCTCTTGAAAGTAGGGCTTCAGCTTCTTGGCGGTGAAGTACACGCCGTAACACATCTTCTGGTAGTGCGGGTAGTTCTGCTTTGAGGCGGACAACACCTCGCTCAAATAATACACCGGCCTTTCGACCGGCTGGGCTCGGCCTTCTTCTGGGCGTTGGACTACGATGACGGTGCTGACCACCCGGCTGGTTGCGGTGATGTAAAGGAGCATGGGCTCTTTCTCAGTCAGCGCCGCGAGGACAGGCGGCGTGGCCAGCATCTTCTTCAGCTCGTGAAAAGCTTGGTCGGTCTGGTCGTTCCATTCGAAGTGAGTGCTCTTCTTCATGAGGCGGTAGAGGGGGAGAGCTTTCTCTCCGAGCCGGCTGATGAAGCGGTTCAAGGAGGCCAAGCACCCAGTGAACTTCTGAATGTCTCGAAGCTTGGTGGGGATCGCCATTCTCTCGATGGCCTTGATCTTCACCGGGTTGCATTCGATGCCGCATTCGGAGACTAGGAAGCCTAGGAGCTGGCCGGCTGGCACTCCGAACACGCATTTCTCGGGGTTGAGCTTGATTTGAAATCGGCGCAGGTTCTCAAACGTTTCCTTGAGGTCTCCCAGCAAGGTGCCGCGCTTCTCCGTCTTCACCATGATGTCATCCACGTAAACGTGAGCGTTTCTGCCGAGCTGCTTGAGGAGGCACTTCTGCATGCAACGCTGAAAAGTGGCACCGACATTTCTCAAGCCGAATGTCATAGTCAGGTAACAGAAGGCTCCAAATGGCGTGATGAAGGCGGTCTTCAGGCGGTCGTCCGGATCCAGCTTTATCTGGTGATATCCGGAGTAAGCATCCAAGAAACTCAACAGCTCGCATCCGGCTGTGGAGTCTATCACTTGGTCTATCCTTGGCAGGGCAAAGGGATCTTTGGGGCAGGCCTTGTTGAGGCTTGTGTAGTCTATGCACATGCGCCACTTGTTGTTCTTCTTTAGCACGAGGACCGGGTTGGCGAGCCACTCTGGGAAGAAAACTTCCATAATGAAGCCGGCTGCCAAAAGCCGGGCTATCTCCTCCCCCACAATCCTGCGTTTCTCCTCCGACAGTCGGCGAAGGGGTTGTTTGACTGGCCTTGCGTCTTCTCGAACGTGTAGTTTGTGCTCGGCGAATTTCCTCGGAACACCCGGCATGTCCTTGGGGGACCATGCAAAGATGACCCGATTCTCAGGGAGGAAATCGCCGAGCTCACCTTCCTATTTGCTGTTCAGGCTTGCCCCGATGACGGCGAACTTCTCTGGATGCTCGGGGTCAAGAGGCACCTTCTTCGTCTCCTTGGCCGGCTGGAAAGACCCTTGAGCATCATGCTCCTTGGGGTCGGGGGACACGGCCGACTGCTTGCTGGCTATGGCCACGACTCGGTCCAGCATCTTCTTTTCTTCGGCAATCATAAGGGACTCGGCCAGCCGGCTGCTGGCTGCTGCGCACTCAGAGGACTTCTTGTAATCACCGGCTATGGTGATGACGCCTTTGGTGCTTGGTATCTTCATCTTGAGGTATGCATAGTGGGGAACTGCCATGAATTTGGCCAAAGCAGGTCGGCCAAGCAATGCATGGTAAGGGCTCTCCAGGTCCACCACTTCAAACCAGATCGCTTCCCGGCGGAAATGCTCCTTGTCCCCAAAAAGTACATCGATCTTGATCTTGCCAATGGGGGCGCAGGATAAGCCGGGTACGATGCCATGAAACACTGTCCGAGTAGGCATGAGCTGCTTTGTCTTGACGTTTAGCTTCTCCAGGATGTCACGATACAGGATGTTGATGCTGCTCCCGCCGTCTATCAACACACGAGAGAAGCGGGCGGCGCGTCTGTCCGTCGCAAGGGTGGCTTCCAGGACCAAAGCATAAGGGCCGGGAGACGGCATCACCTCTGGATGGTCGGCCCAGCTCCAGCTGATGGGCTTTTCTGACCAATGCATGTGTCCGGCGGGGTTGGCAGTGACCACGCTAATTTCCTGGTGCTCTCGGCGTTTGCTGCGCCGGTCTTCGGGTTGGCTTGTAAAGATGATGTAGGTTGCTTGCTCATCAGGGAACTCATCATGCACGGCTCCGACCGCGGGCCGAGCTGTCGGAGGCGGCGGAGGCGGCGGGCCGGCAGGCGGAGGCGCCGCGAGCCCCTCGCCTTTAGAGATTCGGGTGAGCCAATGGCACTTCCGGGTTGTGTGGTTGGACGGCTTCGCACCGCTGTGAAACTTGCACGGGGCGTCGAGAGTTTGCTCGTAGGAGTAAGCCGGCTGCCAAGCCGGCCGACCGCCTTTGGGTTTCTTGGGGGCGGGCCGCCCTTCAGGCGGCACATCTTCAACTGTGGCCATCTGCCGACTGGCGGGAGGCGGCACGGGGCCCTTGCGCTTGTGGTCGTTCAAGTGGGGGCGTCGACCGGAATCCCCAGCCAGCGTCTTGGGCGCCGGGTTGAGTACCTTTCCGGACGCGTCCACCCGAAGCTCGGTCTTCATCGAGGAATCGGCGGTGGCGTACTTGTCCGCTATGTCCAGAAGCTCATCGAGGGTAGCCGGCTCATCGCAGAGGAGCTTATGCTTGAGGAGGGTGCCTTCTCGGCATCCGGCTGTAAAGTACTCGATGGCTTGCACCTCGTGCACCCCTCGCAAGAATTGCGGAGCTCGGCCCAACGCGTGAGGTAGTCGCGAGTGGACTCGGCGGGGCCTTGTACGCACAAGGAGAGCTGTCTGGGCTTGGGAGCCCGCTTGTAGGTGCTGGTGAAGTTGCGGATGAAAGCTTCAGTGAAATCTAGCCAGCTGTTGATGCTGAGAGGCTTGAGGCTGTTGAGCCAGGTCCGCGCCGTGCCTTGCAGCATAAGGGGCACGTACTTCATGGCAACGCGCCGGTTGCCGTTGGCTATGCTGACCGCCGTGGAGTAGTCGATTAGCCAATCTTCCGGCTTCACGGAGCCGTTGTACTTGGGCGTGTCTCTTGGGAGCGAGAACCCTTTGGGGAAAGGCTCGTCGCGGATGCGGGGGCCGAAACAAGGCGGGCCGACATCGTCTTCTTCTTCCAACGCCAGGGATCACGCCAGGCGGTCGATCCGATGGCGGGCATCGTTCTCGCCGACTCCTTCGCGGCGACCTAGTCGGCCGCTGAGAGTCGGGTGCGCCACTGGCGGCGGGGTGGGATATCTCTCTCCACGGGGTCGAGGCGGAGGCGGGTTGCCCCGCCATTCCATGGCTCGGGGATGGCCGTCCGCGTCTCGCTCGATGGAGATTCGGGTCCGGCTGCGGCTGGCAGCCGGCTCTTTCTCGCGCCGCGCACGGGTGTTGCTCGTAGCCGGTGTCCGGGACGTCGCGCCGTGATCTCGGCGCGGGCGAGGGCTTCGCGCGCGGGCGTCTGCTTCATGTCACTGCGCGGCTGCGTCAATCAGTTGCTGGATGCGCCGGGTCATGTGGGGGAGGTCTTCGGCCTCCAAGCCGTCCAACTCGTCTACGGCCACCTGGGCGGCACGCAAGTTCTCGAGCGGAGTGGCATAAACCAGGCGGTCGACTCCCAGCGCGTCGGCGATGACGGCGCCGCGTTGCTTGACAAGGCCGGCCCGGCTTGGCCCGCCCGGGGCCGGTGTGCCGAAGGCGGCACGGTCAGCTTCGCGCTGATAGTCCTCAGTGAGGCGTCTCACGGAGGCCAGCCTCCGGCCCTCTGCGAGGAGGGCGAGGCAGCGTGCCTCCAGTGCTTCGTCGTCGGCATTGGCCGGGAGGGGGCGGACAAGTCGTGGGCGCTCTCATCGGCCGGGCCGCCGTGGCCGACAACCATTACTTCGGTGGTGACAGCATCACAGCCATCGGCTTGAGGAAGCGGGTCGTTGTAGATCGTGACATTCATGGGGAAGGTGTCGTAGGAGGCCGTGTCGGAGTCGACAGGCGTCGGGTCGATGGAGCCAACCGACTCCAGGTCCGCAGCGGGCTCGTTGGAGACATGGAGCTAACCGAGAAGGTTGGCGAGGTGGTCGGTGCCCGCATCGGAGGCGAGCTCGTCGGAGATGAGGGTTTCGTCGAGGAGATCGGCGAGGCTGCTCGCCGTGCAGATGCTGGTGAAGCCTTGCAGCGCGTCGTGGCAAGCGCCATCGGGCACGCCGGGCTGGCTACGCTCGCTGGGGAGGAAGAGGGTTCCCGTCCAGAACAGGTCTCCGGACGACGGTGCACCTGGCCCCATGGTGGGCGCCAAATGTCGGGTGGTAGGTGCGACATATGCCAACGGGTGGCTTATCATTGTGGGAGCCAGTAAGACATCGCCGGTGCCTGGAAACGGGATAAGGCGAAGGCATGCACGCCGGCAGATCTTACCCAGCTTCGGGGCTCTCCTTGGAGATAACACCCCTACTGCTGCTCTGCGGGGTCTCCGCATGATCACTAGATGAACAAGTAGCTACACAATGCTCCTTGAGCTGTTTGGTGTGAGGGGGAAGAAGGGCACGGCTAGCCTGCTTCCTCTCCTTGCGTGGTGTCTAAGACTAGCAGAGGGTCCAACCATTTGCATGGGTGCCCCGGGGGGTTTATATAGGCCTACCCCCCGGGGGTACAATGGTAATCCGTCTGGGCGCGGGGCCCAGCGGTCTGTGACTGCACTCGCCGGCTTCTGCCCCAGCTGCTGGGGCCCACCGCCTGGTGGGTCCCGCCGGCTGCCGGCCCCTTGGTCGACAGGCAGGCCCCACTGTCCAGGGCCTGGTCGGCGGCTGGTTACTGTGGCTTCATCTTGGTGACATGGGCTTCGTCGTGGTAGGCGCGGCTACAGTGCCGCCGCCCGTCGGGCGATCGCTGTAGCCTCACCGCGTCTGGTCTCCTTAATGGGGCGTCTCCTTTGAGGGAGGCGGCAAGCCGGCTGCGGGGAGCCGGCTCTGTCTTGGGCCGACTGGTTGGAGGCGTGGCCGCCTTCGAGCGTCTCTCTGCCCGAAGGGGCCCACCATCTGTGGGCCATGCTGGCGGCCCGTCGTGGGTGACACCAAGGTCAACATGGCAACAGTGCCGCGCCGGACAGGTCAGGCCTACTCCGTACGACGCACTGTTCCAGGCGTGCTCTGGGATTCGGGGGTGGCAGGCTTCACTGTAGCCACGCCCCGTCGCACCACCGTTAGGTGGGTGCAAACTTTGAGGGTACGGTCTCGACCGCTTTATGGGAGCCGGCTTCTTGGAGTCAGCATCTTGGAGCCGGCTTCTTCGAGTTGGCCTCCCATGGTTTTCTTCATGAGGGGTAAAGTCGGGCCGCCTTCCGAAAGCCGGCCTGGGTGGCGGCCAGCAAGGGGGAGGCGGCTCCATGGCTTGGATTCTTGAGAGCCGGACGGGCTCATGATTTTTTCAGAATGGCCAGGGGAAGCCGGCTAGGCTACCCATGGCCATTTACTCTGACAGGTTGGGTTTTACCTTAATGAATGTTAGTAGTTGCGGATGCTTGCTAATAGTTCCAATCATAAGTGCAAAGAATTCCAAGTCAGGGTTGACATGCTAGCAGTGGCCTCTCCCACATAAAACTTGCTATCGGTCTAGTAAAGTAGTCAATTGCTTACGGACAATTTCGCAACTCCTACCACCACTTTTCCACACTCGCTATACTAACTTTATTGCTTCTTTACCTAAAACAGCCCCTAGTTTTTATTTACGTGCTCTTTATATTCTTGTAAACCTATCCCGTTACACCTACAAAGTACTTCTAGTTTCATACTTGTTCTAGGTAAAGCGAACGTTAAGCGTGCGTAGAGTTGTATCGGTGGTCGATAGAACTTGTGGGAATATTTGTTCTACCTTTAGCTCCTCGTTGTGTTCGACACTCTTACTTATCGAAAAAGGCTACAATTGATCCCCTATACTTGTCGGTTATCAGCTTACACCAAAGCTTGTCCCAATTCGGCCAAAAAAATTACCGCAACATGTTTGTGCCATGTCATAACACCATGCCAAGTTTCATGATTTTCAGGCGTGTTTTGGAATTACAGGAATTAAAAAACCAAGTTTCTCAATCTTTCTGGCCAAGCCACGATGCCCAAATGTTTGAATTTCACTCTCTTCTCTTGCATGGGACCTAGAAATTCACCCAAGGACACACATGTGATTTTTCAAACAACTTTGGTGCATTGGAGCCTGTGCTTGTAGTTCAAATTTGAATTATGCACATTAAATGCACAAAAACTCAACTAATATATAAAAAAGGCCAAACGAACCTGGAATAATTATAAAATTTAGCATGGCACTTCTATTTGGTCTAATCTGGGTGTGTAAAAAATTAAGGCGGGAGAAGGCAGTGTATGTATGTCGTTTTGCACACGGAGGTGACACGTTCCCTCTTGGAACCACAAGCCTTCTTGAGGGAAGCTCCGGTTTGCAAGAAGCTTACACCAAATCTTGTCCCAATTCAGCCAAAGAAATTACCGTAGCATGTTGGTGCCATGTCATGACACCATGCCAAGTTTCATGATTTTCAGGCGTGTTTTGGAATTACAGGAATTAAAAAACCAAGTTTCTCAATCTTTCCGGCCGAGCCACGATGCACATATGTTTGAAATTCACTCCCATCTCTTGCATGGGACCTAGAAATTCACCCAAGGACACACATGTGATTTTTCAAACAACTTTGGTGCACTGGAGCCTGTGCTTGTAGTTCAAATTTGAATTATGCACATTAAATGCGCAGAAACTCAATTAATATATAAAAAGGCCAAACGAACCCGGAATAATTCCAAAATTTAGCATGGTACTTCTATTTGGTCTAATCTGGCTGTGTAAAAAAATTAAGGCGGGAGAAGGTAGTGTACGTATGTCGTTTCGCAGACGGAGGTGACACATTTCCTCTCGGAACCACGAGCCTTCTTGAGGGAAGCTCCGGTTTGCAAGAAGCTTGCACCAAAGCTTGTCCCAATTCGGCCAAAGAAATTACAACAGCATGTTGGTGCCATGTCATGACACCATGCCAAGTTTCATGATTTTCAAGCATGTTTTGGATTTACAGGAATTAAAAACCAAGTTTCTCAATCTTTTCGGCCGAGCCACGACGCCAATATGTTTGAATTTCACTCCCGTCTCTTGCATGGGACCTAGAAATTCACCCAAGGACACACATGTGATTTTTCAAACAACTTTGGTGCATTGGAGCACGTGCTTGTAGTTCAAATTTGAATTATGCACATTAAATGTGCAGAAACCCAATTAATATATAAAAAAGGCCTAACGAACACGTAATAATTCCAAAATTTAGCACGATACTTCTATTTGGTGTAATCTACCAGTGTACAAAAATTAAGGCGGGAGAAGGCGTTGTACCTATGTCGTTTCGCACATGGAGGTGACACGTTCCATCTCGGAACCAGGAGCCTTCTTGAGAGAAGCTCCGATTTGCAAGTAGCTTACACCAAAGCTTGTCGCAATTCGGCCAAAAAAATTACCGCAACATGTTGGTGCCATGTCATGACATGATGCCAAGTTTCATGTTTTTCAGGAGTGTTTTGGAATTACAGGAATTAAAAACCAAGTTTCCCAATCTTTCCGTCCGAGCCACGACGCCCAGATGTTTGAATTTCACTCCCATCTCTTGCATGTGACCTAGAAATTCACCCAAGGACACACATGTGATTTTTCAAACAATGTTGGTGCACTGGAGCATGTGCTTGTAGTTCAAATTTGAATTATGCACATTAAATGCCCAAAAACTCAATTAATGTATAAAAAAGGCCAAATGAACACGGAATAATTCCAAAATTTAGCACGATACTTCTATTTGGTCTAATCTGCCAGCGTACAGAAATTAAGGTGGGAGAAAGCAGTGTACGTATGTCGTTTTGCACACGGAGGTGACATGTTCCCTCTCGGAACCACGAGCCTTCTTGAGGGAAGCTCCAGTTTGCAATAAGCTTACCCCAAAGCTTGTCCCAATTCGGCCAAAAATTTACTGCAGCTTGTTGGTGCCATGTCATGACACCATGCCAAGTTTCATGATTTTCAGCCGTGTTTTGGATTTACAAGAATTAAAAAACCAAGTTTCTCAATCATTCCGGCCGAGCCACGATGCCCAGATGTTTGAATTTTATTCCCATTTCTTGCATGGGACCTATAAATTCACCCAAAGACATACATGTGATTTTTCAGCAAACTTTGGTGCATCGGAGCATGTGGTTGTAGTTCAAATTTGAATTATGCACATTAAATGCCCAGAAACTCAATTAATGCATAAAAATGCCAAAAAAACCCGAAATAATTCCAAATTTAAACACGACACTCATGTACTAGTTGCATGTTCACTGTACGTAAATGTTCTAGCAATTCAAACACCATCCTCCCTCCGTAACACCATTTTGTCTTTCGAAACACAATGAAAAAATCAGGTATACCACAAACAGTTTACTAGAAAGAATCGTGTGGGATGCAATATAGAATATCTTTGGGCACCATCTTGTCTGGCTTATGCAGGAAGCTTTGTCGTCTACAGTCCACCACCCCCGCTTGAACAACACTTGCGTGCCAGTTTCTCGTGGCACCGAGCGAATTTTTTTTGCCACCATGGAAATATCTGTCTCCCCGCCCCTCCCTCCTACCAAAAGCCACATTTCCACTCTTCCTCCTTGCTTTCCAACTTCAAACTTGTAACTTCCCAAATTTTCAATTTGGAATGTTATACAGTAGATCATCATTGCATATCATATTTTATTGCATTTTGGTTGATCCTAGGAAATTCTACGCAACTCAAGGACCCTTGGAGAGAGTTGGGGATTTCGTTATTTTCATATTTGAGTTTTCTCAAATTCTGAAAATAGGATCATTTGATTTTATTTATTTTATCTTCAATTATTTCTATTACAAAAATATGAGAGAGGGAATAAAATGACTTCCCAAAAAGAAATATTGAAGATATAATAAAAAATCAAATAAGATTTTATTTTGTTTTATTTGCTATTTTTTTGAATTAGGAAAAAATGCCGTTTTTCAAAATTGCATTTAGGCCCCAAATAAATGTTCATCCTGTGTGGCTTGATTTTAGAAGCCGGGGAAATTTTATTTCGGGATTTTTGGAGTCAGTTTAGTATTCCTTTTGTTTTTTTCTTAGTATAATTATTCAAGAAAAAGAGTCCGAACCGACCTTGGGCCGTAACCGGCCAGGACTCCGGCTGGCCGGGCCTTCAAATAGCGCCGCCGAGGCCCGAGGCCAGCCGAGCCGCACCCCGCCCCCAAAACCCTAACCCTAGGCCGCCGTCGCCGCCCGCGCCGCCCGCCGCCTCGCCGCCGCCCGCACCTCACCGCCGCCGCCGGACCGCCGCCTCGCCGGACCGCCGGATCCGCCGCCGCCGGAGGTAGTTTTTTGCCGCCGGTTTTTTTTGAAAACCAATCGGTTTTCCGTCGGTTTTGTTCGTTTTTTAGTTTCGGTTTTTTAAATAGATCGGTTTTTCTACTTTATTTATTAGTGAGCGTTCGTCCGTTCATTCGTCTTAACAAACGTTCGTCGTTTTTCTTTTTTCTCGCATTAAATCCGCGATTTATCTGATCGCGATTCCTGATCTGATTTTTGTTTTAGTCTAACTTTTCGCTCGTTTATCGGAATCAGGCGATTAAAGCGCCTGGAGTTTCGTCTCGAAACCCTCTTTCCGTTTAACTAACTCAAACAAGTTTTTTCCACTGTAAAAATTGCCCTAGATCCAGAATAGTAAACGAAGCCTGTTTCTTTTGCCGTTTGTCCTTCGTTGCTTCGTTCGATTTGATTCTTTTTGCCAACCGGAGTTCTTAAGTTGGACTTTCTGGTTAGATCTTTTATTTGAGTTTTACCTGTGCATTAGTTGAGTACTTATTGTATGCTTGTTTGTTTGCGATAGAGTACCCGGAGTGCGCCGCTTGCTACTTCGAATCGCTAGGTTTTGCGGATCATCAGCAAGGCAAGTAACACTTTGATCATACTTCCAATTACCCAGTTTTATTGCATTAGATCAATCCTCACACATTGCATGATTAGGATCTAATTAAATTGTGGGCTTGGGAAGTAGTTGAGGTAGTACCTATTACCTGTTATTATCAAACCTTTGGGAGTTACTTCTACATTTGCATATTGTGCCAGGCTATGCTAGTAGACGTGGATTGGGTGAGTGTATCCATGACAGATGTGAGATTGTTAAATTAATGGTTTATCTAAGGTGGCAACTTAAATACACATCTGGGTGGATTGAGGCACCTGGGTATTCCAGCGATTGCCTGTTTTTTTATGGACCGCCACCTAGGCTCAAAGGGATCATGAGATTATTCATGCTAGAAACTTCCGTGTGCAGCCACAAGCTACTATGGGCTCTAGCATAGTTGATTAAGTTGTGCGAACTCTTACAGTGGTAGACTAGTAGATGTAGGGGAAAGTAGGTGTAACGGTCTACCCAATCGTAAGGTGCTAGCGCTTCTGAAAGACTGTGTCTCGGTCATCCATTTCTCAAACACCATGTAGTGTAAGAAATCAAATGGAGGCGATCGAGTCTTGTGGGGAAAAGTGCGCAAACCTCTGCAGAGTGTATAAACTAATCATGGTTAGCCGTGTCCCTGGTTATGGACATCTTGAGTATCTAGTACTTGGATTATCATGTGAATCTCATCATGTTACTCTAAAATTAATTTTGTTGGGTTTTGTTTAATGATGATGCTTAATTGGGATTGAGAATGCTGTCAACCATTCTCAATGTTTAACAACTACCATGATAGTTAAATAAAATTTATTCCTTTGTAGTAGGGAAAAATTGGCTTTACGCAAAACTGTAACCATAGAGCTTTCCACCAGCCAAATATGCATATAGAATAGCCTATTTCATTCCATTACTCTTTATGTGTTACTTTGCCAGCATATTCCATGTGCTGACCCATTTCGGGCTGCAACGTTAATGTTGCAGACTTTTCAGACGACGATTAAGGTGCTTTTAGGCCGTGGTTCTATACTCAGTGATGCCGTTGGAGTTGATGGACTCACTTATCTTCCAAGCCTTCCGCTGTTATCGTTATTAGATGGCCTTAAGCCATATTTATTGTAATAAGTTCTCTTTTGAGACACTCGATGTAATAATTGTGTGATTGCTACTCTATTACAAATCCTTCAAGTACTGTGTGGTGTCAACATTACTGATCCAGGGATGACACCTGAGTACAGAGATTGGACTGTTTGAGGTCTGGTCGCTACAAGATGGTATCAGAGCACACGCTGACTGTAGGACACGACCACTAAGCTAAAAGACCTAGATCACTACTCACTCTCTTCTCTTTCTGACTTCTCATCTTTTCTACTCTTTTAGGATGGCAGATGCAAGGAACAAGTTCACGCAACCAGATGAAGATACACCCTTTGGACGTCACTTGAAGGAAGTCACTAGATACCTGAACATGGGAGTACCAAGCTTCACCGAGACCTACAATGCCACTTTACCAGAAGAAGCGCGCTGGATGATTCAAGTTCAAGTTCCAGGAAGGACGTCCATGCCAGTCACTGAGCCCATAGAGTTTTCTTTTGATGGACCAACTTGGGATCTAGGAAAGAGCATGGCAGCTCACATCGCCATGGGACGCATTGGAGAAGTCTACCGCAATGATCTCAAGGATACGTTCTACCCGATTTGTGGGTGCCGAGATGAGCACTGGGAGATGATCAGCACCAGGAAGGATAGATCAATTGCAACTTTTATCCAGGAGTTAAACCAGCACATTCGACATTAGTTGAACCAGATGTGCGCCGACATGATAGATCCGAAGAAGGCAAAGACAAGAATCAAGGAACTGGAGGAAGAACTCAAGGCTACACGTGAAGATTATGAAGAGGAAATTGAAGTACTAGTGGAGAAAAATGACGATCTGATCAAGAAGATTGGAATATTTATGGGAGGCCCTACACTGGTAGAAGAAGATGAGGAACCCAAGGAGATTCGCCCAGAAGACTACATCATCATTGACGACACCGACTCAGATCCAGATGATAGCGATGATGATTATGTTGATGAAGCTGGAGTAGATATCATGGAGTCTGCAACCAAAGAATATTTCTAGTAGACCACCAAATCAGTAGTAGTATTCCACCATGTAAATATAGTAGTCCGAGCACTTTTGCGATAGTTAGATCGATTGTATGCCCTTGATTGATTGATTGAATGAAGTGAATTGTTTGCTTTTGCCTCATGTGCATATGGGTAGTGTTTTCTCTTTAGACCCCCTCTATTCTTAAATCTCATCTTTTCTAAACCCTCAGATGCCTCCGAGACATGACCCCGGATTTACCTTCCCACCGAAGCTCACTCAGTTGATCCAGCAGCAGAACACATTGATGCAGTTGCTAGTCCAGAACCAGAATCAGGGGAACAACAACAACAACCCACCACCACCACCACCTGTTGATCATTTAGCCCGTTTTCTTAGGCTGAACCCGCTGGTGTTTTTCAGTAGCACCGAGCCGATAGTAGCAGATGATTCGCTCCGTAAGACTGCTAGGGAGTTGACCACAGCAGGATGCACAAATGTGGAAAAGGTGAAGTTTGCCGCACATCAGCTTGAAGGACCCACAACATCACGGTGGGAGAATTTCACAGCCACTTTCCCTGTCGACACTGTCACGTGGGACCAGTTTCAGCAGGCTTTTCATACTGCCCATGTTTCGGCAGGAGCTATGGCCATGAAGAAGCGAGAGTTTCACAACTTGCGCCAAGGAGGACGGACAGTTGGCCAGTTTGTGGAGGAATTTAGTAAGCTAGCACGTTATGCCCCAGATGACGTTGCTACGGATGCAGCTAAGTAGGAGAAGTTTCTGGAAGGACTAAATGATGAGTTGAGCATGCAGTTGATGGTAGCAAACTTCAACAACTACCAGGAGTTGGTAGATCGTGCTCTCATGATTGAAGGGAAGCAGCAGCAGATTGAGAATCGCAAGAGGAAGTATGGACAATGGAAGCACGATTCAGGAGCTCAGTAGAAGCCACGTTTTACCCCTAGACTGGGAGGACATTTTAAGCATACCCATGGAGGAGGTAGCTCGCACAATCACAATGGCACCAAGAATGGTAATAGGAATGGAGGAAGCAACGGCCAGAACCGCACCAACCCATCGACCCCAGCCAAGAGAGACCTGAGCCAAGTCACTTGTTTTAAGTGCCAGAAGACCGGACATTATACCAATGAATGTCCTGAATCCCAGAATGGAAATGGCAATGGAAGCTCTGGGAAGAAGCCGAACCCTTTCAACAGGGGACATGTGAACCACGTTAACATGGAGGAGGTTGAAAAGCAGTCCGATGCAGTAATCGGTAAGTTTTTGTTTAAGTCATTTACTGCACTCGTTCTTTTCGGTACTGGTGCATCGCATTCATACATATCAAGGGGATTTGTGGATAAGTATAATCTGCCCACCAAAGTTCTTAGAACACCTATGTTAGTAAGCTCACCAGGAGCGGAGTATATGGCTAGCCAAGGATGTTTTCAAGTGCCATTGAGTATTGGTAGGCATGTGTTTCCCTCGGATTTAATCATTTTGGAATCACAAGCATTGGATGTAATTCTGGTGATGGATTGGCTGTCGATGTATGGAGGAAACATCGATTGCGCCAGTAAGACAATCTTGCTTACCACCCCAGAAGGGATAAGGGTCAAGTATGTATCCCGACATGTGCCGAAGAGGACTCAAGTAAATTGTCTAACAGGAGTTGTATTGGAGGAAGTACCAGTAGTGAAGGATTTCCCTGATGTATTTCTAGAAGAGTTGCCAGGCATGCCACCGGATAGAGATATTGAGTTTTGATTGAGCTTTTGCCAGGCACAGGGCCAATATCAAAGAGACCATATAGGATGCCCGCAAAGGATTTGGTGGAGATTAAGAAGCAGATTAAGGAGTTACTGGATAAAGGATATATTCACCCAAGTTCTTCGCCTTGGGGATCGCCAGTACTTCTAGTGGAGAAGAAGGATGGATTGTTAAGGATGGTTGTTGATTATCAAGGATTAAATGAAGTAACCATCAAGAACAAATACCCACTACCGATGATCAATGATCTGTTTGATCGATTGCAAGGAGCTAAGGTATTTTCCAAGATCGATCTGTGATCAGGATACCACCAGTTGAAGATTTGAGAACAGGATATACCTAAGACGGCTTTTACCACCAGGTATGGGCTATACGAGTATACCATTATGTCATTTGGTCTGACTAACGCACCTGCATATTTTATGAACATGATGAACAAAGCGTTTATGGAGTTTTTGGATAAGTTCGTCGTAGTCTTCATTGATGATATCCTTGTTTACTCGAAGAATGAAGAGGGGCATAAGGAGCATTTGCGTTTGGTACTTGGTAAGCTCAGAGAACATCAGTTATATGCCAAGTTTAGCAAATGTGAGTTTTGGTTAAAAGAAGTTGGATTTCTCGAACATGTTATATCCGGAGAAGGTATAGCAGTAGATCCCACTAAGGTTGATACCGTGACAAATTGGGAAGCCCCAACAATAGTTGGAGAGATCCATAGTTTTCTTGGACTCGCAGGATACTACCGGAGATTCATTGAGAATTTCTCAAAGATTGTGAAGCCTATGCCGGAGTTGTTGAAAAAGGATACCAAGTTCATATGGACTGAGGAATGTGAGGCCAGTTTCTAGGAGTTGAAGAAACGTTTGGTTACATCACCTGTATTGATTTTGCCAGATCAGACCAACGATTATGAGGTGTATTGCGACGCTTCACGTCGAGGACTTGGAGCAGTGCTTATGCAGGAAGGAAGAGTTGTTTCATATGCCTCACGACAGCTCAAACCTCATGAGTTGAAATATGCTATGCATGATTTGGAGTTAGCAGCCGTAGTGCATGCATTGAAGACGTGGAGATACTTCCTCATTGGAAACCATTGTGAGGTGTACACGGATCACAAGAGTTTAAAGTATATTTTCATGCAGAAGGAGTTGAATCTCAGGCAAAGGAGATGGTTGGAGCTCATCAAGGATTATGATATGAAATTGCATTATCACCCCGGAAAGGCTAATGTAGTAGCTGATGCGTTGAGCCGTAAAAGCCATGTCAACACACTAATGACGGGAGATTTACCAAGGGAGTTAGCCGAAAATCTTCGTGAGCTATGTTTGGAGATAGTTCCGAGAGGCCATGTAGCAGCATTGGAGATTCAGTCTACTTTGATGGATAAGATCAGAGAAGCACAAAAGACTGACAAGGAGATTGCCTCTATAAAAGAGAAAATGAGCAAAGGAAAAGCTAAGGGATTTCATGAGGATGAGCATGATACCTTATGGTTTGAAGACCGTGTTTATGTGCCAAATGATTCGGAGATCAGGAAGTTAATTTTGCAAGAGGCCCATGATTCACCATATTCGATTCACCCAGGAAATACCAAAATGTATTTGGTTTTGAAGGACACCTTCTGGTGGACCAGAATGAAGAAGGATATTGCAGAGTATGTAGCAGTTTGTGATGTATGTCAGAGAGTAAAGGCAGAGCATCAGAAGCCAGACGGATTGCTACAGCCATTGCCGATACCTGAATGGAAGTGGGATAAGTTAGGCATGGATTTTATTATAGGATTTCCCAGAACACGTTCTGGCTATGACTCGATATGGGTTGTAGTCAATCGTTTGACAAAGGTAGCTCATTTCATTCTAGTGAAGACCACCTATACCAGTGCAAAGTTGGCAAAGATATACATGACCAGAATCATATGTCTGCATGGAGTTCCAAGGAATATAGTATCAGATAGAGGAACCCAATTTACCTCAAAGTTCTGGAATCAGTTGCATGAAACTTTGGGTACCAGACTAGAGTTTAGTACAGTTTTCCACCGCAGACAGATGGACAGACCGAGAGAGTCAATCAGATTTTGGAGGATATGCTGAGAGCTTGTGCGCTAGATTACGGATCTAGTTGGGACGAGAATTTGCCATATGCAGAGTTCTCTTACAACAACAATTATCAATCCAGTTTGAAGATGGCCCCTTTCGAAGCCTTGTACGGAAGGAGGTGCAGGACCCCATTGACTTGGGATGAAGTTGGAGACCGCCAGTTGTTTGGACCGGATCTGATAAAGGAGTCTGAACAGAATGTGAAATTGATTCGCGATAGGCTCAAGGTAGCTCAATCTAGGCAGAAGAGTTATGCAGATTCTAAACGCAAGGAGACAGTTTACGAAGTCGGAGACCGAGTTTATCTTTGAGTATCTCCACTTCGAGGAGTTAAGCGCTTTGGAGTTAAGGGAAAGTTAGCGCCACGTTTTGTAGGCCCATTCAAAGTTTTGGAGCGTATGGGAGAAGTAGCCTATAAGTTGGAATTGCCCGAAGGATAGTCAGGAGTTCAGGATGTGTTCCACGTTTCCCAGTTGAAGAAGTGCCATGCAGAGATGGCTGATATACCGCTGACTGATACAGTGCCACTAGAAGCAATTCAGTTGGACAGTGATTTGACCTATGAGGAGAAACCAGTCAAGATTCTAGAGTATGCCAGTCGACTCACCCGCAGCAAGGTTATCAAGTTTTGCAAAGTTTAGTGGAGCCACCACACGGAGGATGAAGCCACCTGGGAGCGAGAGGAAGAATTGCTGAAGGACCACCCTCACCTATTTTCTAGCCAACCCGAATCTTGAGGGCAAGATTCATCTTAAGGGGGGGTAGGTTTGTAACACCCCAAATTTTCAATTTGGAATGTTATACACTAGATCATCATTGCATATCATATTTTATTGCATTTTGGTTGATCCTAGAAAATTCTACGCAACTCAAGGACCCTTGGAGAGAGTTGGGGATTTCGTTATTTTCATATTGGAGTTTTCTCAAATTCTAAAAATAGGATCATTTGATTTGATTTATTTTATCTTCAATTATTTCTATTACAAATATATGAGAGAGGGAATAAAATGACTTTCCCAAAATAAAGAAATATTGAGGATTTAATAAAAAATCAAATAAGATTTTATTTTGGTTTTGTTTGCTATTTTTTGAATTAGGGAAAATGCGCGTTTTTCAAAATTGCATTTAGGCCCCAAATAAATGTTCATCCTGTGCGGCTTGATTTTAGAAGCCGGGGAAAATTTATTTTGGGATTTTTGGAGTCCGTTTAGTATTCCTTTTGTTTTTTTCTGAGCGTAATTATTCAAAAAAAAGAGTTCGAATCGACCTTGGGCTGTAACCGGCCAGGACTCCGCCTGGCCGGGCCTTCAAATAGCGTCGCCGAGGCCCGAGGCTAGCCCAGCCGCGCCCCGCCCCCAAAACCCTAACCCTAGGCCGCCGCCGCCCCACCGCCTTGCCCGCCGCCCCGCCGCCTCGCCGCCCGCGCCCCTCGCCACCGCCCGCAC
>NC_041382.1:142792288-142797837 GCF_002162155.2 Triticum dicoccoides | reverse complement strand
CCGCCCGCACCTTCCCGCCTCGCCGCCGCCGCCAGACCGCCGCCGCGCCGCCTCGCTGGACCGCCGGATCCGCCGCCGCCGGAGGTAGTTTTTCGCCACCGTTTTTTTTGAAAACCGATCTGTTTTGTTCAGTTTTTTTAGTTTCGTTTTTTTAAATAGATCGGTTTTCTGGTTTATTTAATTAGCGAGCGTTCGTCCGTTCATTCATCTTAATGAACGTTCGTTGTTTTTCTTTTTTCTCGGATTAAATCCGCAATTTATCTGATCGCGATTCCTGATCCGATTTTCGTTTTAGTCTAACTTTTCGCTCATTTATCGGAATCAGGCGATTAAAGCACCTGGAGTTTCGTCTCGAAACCCTCTTTCCGTTTAACTAACTCAAACAAGTTTTTTCCACTGTAAAAATTGCCCTAGATCCAGAATAGTAAACGAAGCCTGTTTCTTTTGTCGTTTGTCTTTCGTTGCTTCGTTCGATTTGATTCTTTTTGCCAACCGGAGTTCTTAAGTTGGACTTTCTGGTTAGATCTTTTATTTGAGTTTTACCTGTGCATTAGTTGAGTATTGAGTACTTATTGTATGCTTGTTTGTTTGCGATAGAGTACCCGGAGTGCGCCGCTTGCTACTTCGAATCGCTAGGTTTTGTGGATCATCAGCAAGGCAAGTAACACTTTGACCATACTTCCAATTACCCAGTTTTATTGCATTAGATCAATCCTCACACATTACATGATTAGGATCTAATTAAATTGTGGGCTTGGGAAGTAGTTGAGGTAGTACCTATTACCTGTTATGATCAAACCTTTGGGAGTTACTTCTACGTTTGCATATTGTGCCAGGCTATGCTAGTAGACGTGGATTGGGTGAGTGTATCCATGACAGATGTGAGATTGTTAAATTAATGGTTTATCTAAGGTGGCAACTTAAATACACATCTGGGTGGATTGAGGCACCTGGGTATTCCAGCGATTGCCTGTTTTTTTATGGACCGCCACCTAGGCTCAAAGGGATCATGAGATTATTCATGCTAGAAACTTCCGTGTGCAGCCACAAGCTACTATGGGCTCTAGCATAGTTGATTAAGTTGTGCGAACTCTTACAGTGGTAGACTAGTAGATGTAGAGGAAAGTAGGTGTAACGGTCTACCCAATTGTAAGGTGCTAGCGCTTCTGAAAGACTGTGTCTCGGTCATCCATTTCTCAAACACCATGTAGTGTAAGAAATCAAACGGAGGCGATCGAGTCTTGTGGGGAAAAGTGCGCAAACCTCTGCAGAGTGTATAAACTAATCATGGTTAGCCGTGTCCCCGGTTATGGACATCTTGAGTATCTAGTACTTGGATTATCATGTGAATCTCATCATGTTACTCTAAAATTAATTTTGTTGGGTTTTGTTTAATGATGATGCTTAATTGGGATTGAGAATGTTGTCAACCATTCTCAATGTTTAACAACTACCATGATAGTTAAATAAAATTTATTCCTTTGCAGTAGGGAAAAATTGGCTTTATGCAAAACTGTAACCATAGAGCTTTCCACCAGCCAAATATGCATATAGAATAGCCTATTTCATTCCATTACTCTCTATGTGTTACTTTGCCAGCATATTCCATGTGCTAACCCATTTCGGGCTGCAATGTTAATGTTGCAGACTTTTCAGACGACGATTAAGGTGCTTTTAGGTCGTGGTTCTATACTTAGTGATGCCGTTGGAGTTGATGGACTCACTTATCTTCCAAGCCTTCCGCTGTTATCGTTATTAGATGGCCTTAAGCCATATTTATTGTAATAAGTTCTCTTTTGAGACACTCGATGTAATAAGTGTGTGATTGCTACTCTGTTATAAATCCTTCAAGTACTGTGTGGTGTCAGCATTACTGATCCAGGGATGACACCTGAGCACAGAGATTGGACCTTTTTAGGTCTGGTCGCTACAAAACCTTCACTGCTGCTTACTGGCAGCTCAGCCTCCTCGCCGGCGACCCTTCTTCTTGCAACGCCGCCTCCTCACCAGCTACCCTTCTTCTTGCAGCACCGCCTCCTCGCCGGTGATCCTTCTTCTTGTAGCGCCGCCTCCTCGCCGACGACCCTTCCTCTTGCAACGCCACCTCCTCGCCGGGGACCCTTCTTCTTGCCACACGGCCTCCTCACCAACGATCCTTCTTCTTGCTGCGCGGTCTTCTTGCCGCCGACCCTTCTTCTTGCTGCAGGGCCTCGTCGATATGGTCAGGTAATCTACACCCCACACTACCATCCTCCTCCTTTCCCGTCCAACATGCCCCGACTGACGGAGCGACACCTTCCACCGAAATCACTGCCCCTCCTCCAATTAACCATCGCCCACAGCCATTTTACACGCAGTATAACATGGAGCTGAGTAGCATGCGGCCGCACGCGCGAACGAGGTCGCTATGGCTGCCATGTGTGTCGACCGCCAGATCTTGGAGGAGCACCTCGTCTTCGAGGCCACCATCGACACCGCCACATGGTTATCTACTTTAAAATACAGTTCGTGATGTTTCCTCGAGGCCACCGCCAGTGCCTTCTAGTGATTTGTCCTCTGTAATGTTAATATGCAATCTGATGTTCAGTTAACAGTTTGGTCCTCTGAAATGTAATGTTCAGTTAACACTTTGGTCCAACAATTACTACATTTTGTAGTACTGTTCTCATGCATTCTTTGTTTTGTTAACTGTCTTATCTTCCAATACATGTTTCTATTCTGCAATGTCGTGCTTAGTTAACTATTTTGGTTCATTTGGTCTGCTATCCATTTAACTGTTGGTTCAATTCTGCAATTTGATTTTCTTTTGCTGTGGGTACAATTTTGTATTGTTATGCATGTGACACCAATCGAATTTGGTTGTACTCAATACATATTCTACTGATAGTATGGCAACTCTTAGTTAACCTAATCAAGATCTTCCTTAGGTGTGTTGCAGGGAAACAATGGGAGACGCTGCGGTTTACCATCGAGGTTTGTTCAAGCAGGGTCCTTTAGGTAATAGCACATTATTGTGCAGTTGCAGGAATCATTCTAATATTTAGGTTTCTTACAATTTGGTCTTGCACATGTAGGTCCTGCTGTGAGAGGCTTAGATCCACTGTTCGACCCATTTTGCATATGGGGAAATGAGATGTCCATGAATATCAGTCAAGTCAAGAAACTCAGAAAGATTGTTAGGATGAAGAAACTTGCGACAAATAACAGCAAGATCTTTGATTGCACAATGAAGAAGACATCGGTCAACTATAGGATGGTACCAACTCTTTTACCTTGTTTTTACCCCTTGCGCCATTTCAAAATTTACAACAAAGATTTATGCATAGCTTTGTTTTCAGTACTTTTCAAAGCAGTTCACCGATGATTACCTCTCAAACCACCTGCATGGTCAAGAGGCGAGGAAGGTATTCATTCAACACCCACGGTACAATATTGAAGTCTTGCTGAAGAGGACGAAGGTTGGGCGGGCAATTATCCATAGCTACTGGCCTAAAGTTGCAAGGACATTCAACATCACTCAAGGCTCAATATTTGTCTTCCGCTTCTGCAGTTTCCCAGATGAGATTCATCTGTCTATTTACCGTGTATGATGCTACTTTCCAAAGGTTTTTGATGCTGCATGTGAAACTTGGTGCTATTGTGTAATGGAGTAACTGAGTGCCGAAGCTATTTGATGTAATTCGATTATGAAATCCTGGTTGCTTTTATACGGATATGAAATATCTGGCGTGTTTTATAAGAAATATCGGTTTGATTAGTACATGGATTATCAATAATAGGATAATTACCCTGCTTATTGGGGTTTTCTATTGCAGACAGTTACTCAGACAACACCGTGGGCAATGAACTCAAACAACCCGCATGGTTTCTAGAAAGTAGGCATGTTCGATCAACTAACAATCACACACGGCTTCCTACAGTGAACTATTTGCTTTAGGCCACCTTGCACAAACGTTTCCACACAAAGAACTATGTGTGATATACATAACTACAGAAATGTTTTTCTAGGATTCACCGTGTGGGATGTACATACCTACGGAAATGATTTTCTAGGATTCACCGTGTGGGATGTACATACCTACGGAAATGATTTTCTAGGATTCACCATGTGGGATGTACATACCTACGGAAATGATTTTCTCGGATTACCGTGTGGGATGTACATACCTACAGAAATGATTAGGTTTCGATGCCTTGCCCGATCGCACACGGCCCCATCCTGGGTCCCAGGAGGGCCTATCCCTGACGATTTCTGGGTCGTGTGGGAAGGACACCCTATCGCACACACTCAGTTGGCGACGGTTCCAAATGCCGTCGCTGAAAGGGGTTAAAAACCGTTTGTTTAGGACATCACTGTACCAGTGACATGATATGTGTTTTGCTTGGAGCGTCTTGTATGATTTGAGTCTTTTCTTTTTAGTTTACCTCAATCATCCTTGCTGCACACACCCTTTGGGAGAGACACGCATGAATAAAATTTTATTAGAATACTCTATGTGCTTCACTTATATCTTTTGAGCTATACAATTTTGCTCTAGTGCTTCACTTATATCTTTTTAGAGCACGGTGGTGGCTTTATTTTATAGAAATTATTGATCTCTCATGCTTCACTTATATTATTTTGAGAATCTTTTAGAACAGCAAGGTAATTTGTTTTGGTTATAAAATTAGTCCTAATATGATGGGCATCCAAAATGGGTACAATGATTTTTTTTCATATAAAGTGTGTTTAATAGTAGGAGAAGTTTGATACTTGATGATTGTTTTGAGACGTGAGGATGGTGATATTAGAGTCATGCTAGTTGAGTAATTGTGGATTTGAGAAATACTTGTGTTGAGGTTTGCATGTCCCGTAGCATGCACGTATGGTAACCGTTGTGTAACAAATTTGAAGCATGAGGTATTTCTTTGATTGTCTTTCGTATGAGTGGCGGTCGAGGATGAGCGATGGTCTTCTCCTACCAATCTATCCCCCTAGGATCATGCACGTAGTGCTTGGTTTTTGATGACTTGTAGATTTTTGCAATAAGTATGTGAGTTCTTTATGACTAATGTTGAGTCCATGGATTATACGCACTCTCACCCTTCCACCATTGCTAGCCTCTCTAGTACCGCGCAACTTTCGCCGGTACCATAAACCCACCATTTACCTTCCTCAAAACAGCCACCATACCTACCTATTATGACATTTCCATAGCCATTCCGAGATATATTGCCATGCAACTTTCCACCATTCCGTTTATTATTACACGCTCCATCATTGTCATATTGCCTTGCATGATCATGTAGTTGACATCGTATTTGTGGCAAAGCCACCGTTCATAATTTTTCATACATGTCATTCTTGATTCATTACACATCCCGGTACACCACCAAAGGCACGCATATAGAGTCATATTTTTGTTCTAAGTATCGAGTTGTAATTTTTGAGTTATAAATAAATATAAGTGTGATGATCATGATTGCTAGAGCATTGTCCCATGTGAGGAAATAAAAAATGAGAAAGGCCAAATAAAAAAAGGGAAGAAAAAGATGAGAAAAAAATGAGA
>NC_041382.1:142790096-142790811 GCF_002162155.2 Triticum dicoccoides | reverse complement strand
TCGGGTCCATAGTTATTAGCTAGATGGCTTCTTCTCTCTCTTTGATCTTCAATACAAAGTTCTCCTTGATGTTCTTGGAGATCTATTCGATGTAATACTCTTTTGTGATATGTTTGCGAAGATCCGATGAATTGTGGGTTTATGAACTCGATTATCTATGAATATTATTTGGTTCTTCTCTAAATTCTTATATGCATGATTTGATATCTTTGCAAGTCTCTTCGAATTATCGGTTTAGTTTGGCCTACTAGATTGATCTTTCTTGCAATGGGAGAAGTGCTTAGCTTTGGGTTCAATCTTGCGGTGTCCTTTCCCAGTGACAGTAGGGGCAGCAAGGCACGTATTGTATTGTTGCCATCGAGGATAAAAAGAGGGGTTTATGTCATATTGCCTGAGTTTATCCCTCTACATCATGTTATCTTGCTTAATGCGTTACTCTGTTCTTATGAACTTAATACTTAGATGCATGCTAGATAGCGGTCGATGTGTGGAGTAATAGTAGTAGATGCAGAATCATTTCGATCTACTTGACACGGACGTGATGCCTATATTCATGATCATTGCCTTAGATATCTTCGTAACTATGCACTTTTCTATCAATTGCTCGGCAGTAATGTGTTCACCCACCATAATACATGCTATCATGAGAGAAGCCACTAGTGAAACCTATGGCCCCCGGGTCTCTTTCTTATTATATTGCATCTCTTTTATTATC
>NC_041382.1:142779970-142789050 GCF_002162155.2 Triticum dicoccoides | reverse complement strand
AGAGCACGTACCCCGTGCGGAAAACAACATAGCTGATCATCTGTCAAAGTGTGTTGCGTAGAAGCTTGCTGTGGAACCAGGGAAATTTGTTCTCCATCTCGCTCAGCCCTCCGTATCCGCAGCGACAATGGCCCAGAAGAGGAGTAAGTTGGATCACGGTAAGCCTCTCCCGGTAGAGTCATCCGCTCCTGACAGACACCCTGCCAGAAACAACTCCTCACAGCCTGCTGGACCACCCCCTCCAGCCGGGCCTATGGACCCCGCGAACGAGGCTGGTGCTCCCGTAGCAGAGGAGGTGCCGCTAGTCCTCATTGCCGAGCCCCAGGCTCCAACTTGGGAAAGGCACATTGTCCACTTCCTTCAAACCGGAGAGCTTCCCGGCGACCAAGATGAAGCTGAAAAGGTAACCCGAAGGGCCAGTATGTATCAGTTTGTCGATGACACTCTATACAGAAGCAGGCCCAATGGTGTGAAATTGAAGTGTGCTTGCCGGGAAGAAGGAAAGGAACTGTTGGCTGAGATTCCCAGAGGAATGTGTGGCTCCGACATTGGATCAAGGGCATTGGTTGGGAAAGCATTCCGGCAAGGATTCTATTGGCCCATAGCCCTCCAAGATGCGGTCGATCTAGTCATGGAATGTGAAGCCTGCCAGTTCCATTCCAAGAAAACGCACCTGCCTGCCCAAGCTCCTCAAACAATCCCTCTATCATGGCCATTTTCGGTCTGGGCGCTCGATATCCTCGGCCTCTTCCCCCGAGCAATCAGGGGCTTTGAATTCTTGTTCGTTGCCATCGACAAGTTTACAAAGTGGCTGGAAGTGACTACCGTGAGAAACGTGACTGCTCAGTCAACTATCAAGTTCTTGAAAGAACTGGTGTGCCGTTTTGGGGTTCCGGCAAGGATCATCACCGACAACGGCACCAGTTCACGAGCCGCGCCTTCATGCAATATGTTCATGCCCTTGGATGCAAGATCTCATTTGCCTCTATGGCACACCCCCGGAGCAATGGACAAGCTAAGAGGGCGAGCACTGAAGTGTTGCATGGACTCAAGACAAGAAATTTTGATACGCTGCAGAAGCACGACATGCGGTGGATCGAGGAGCTGTCGGTAGTTCTTTGGTCCCTCAGAATGACACCAAACCGAGCTATCAGGCAGACTCCATTCTCCCTGGTCTACGGGGCAGAAGCAGTTATCCCCACAGAACTCATTTACGGGTCGACTCGAGTTCTTGCCTATGATGAAGTAGCATAAGATAAGCACCGGTGTGACGATGCTGTGCTAGTTGAGGAGAACTGTCTCCAGGATGCTACGTGTACTGCACGCTACCAGCAAGCCCTGCGTCGCTGTCATAGCCATAGGGTTCATGCCCGGTGTTTTGAGGAAGGTGACCTTGTCCTTAGGCGCGTTCAGTCCGCCAAGGGTACACACACGTTGTCATCGAAGTGGGAAGGCCCTTATCGGGTAGTACGAGTCACTAGACCTAGCGCAGTCCGTCTGGAGACCAAAGATGGCACTCAATTGCAAAACTCATGGAATATTGAGCATCTTCGCAAGTTCTACCTGTAAGGTGCGGCTGTCGGGCCCTGCCCGACAGCCACCCTTTTGTACATGCCTTGCCTCAGCTGCATGTAACCCCTTGTACAAAGCCGGGGCGATGACCCCATGAAAGAGAAAATAAAAAAGTGTTGTGGGGGCCCCCCGACAAAGATTGCATGCATGCATGAGCATTCCAGGATCACTGCATAAGCACTTCATGAGCATTTGCATATGCATATAGATAGGATCGCATCCTACATTCATTCTCATCTACATGAAGTTATAGGTTCCTGCCGCAAACTTGGCTTCGACAAGAGTTGAGAAGATTGCCCGGCACGGCGATCCCCGACAAGCCAAGTAGATAAGTTCCAACTCCTGTCCATCAGTGTTCTGTAAAGCTACAACTTTGCATAGGAAAGCCTCGCCTCTCTTTTGAGACTTAGGTGCTCCCATCCATGACTTGAACGTTGCTTCGGTCAGGATGTCGCGGTGACCTTTGGTAAAAAGGAGTTGGCGGGGGACTGGTCCCTCTATCTGTTCCCCGATAGACGCGCTCTCCGGCAGACAATAAGGGTACCGGCAAGATAGCTTGCGAGGGGAAAAATCGTTTATTTATATTAAAGAGTCATCTCATCTCTGCATGGACATACACATGCACAGGTTCCCGACAAGGCTCATCTTTTTCATTAATATGCTAATACAAGTACAAGCCTTACAGAACATAGACATGGACTCAAGAGATTACATTATTTGAATTAAAAATTTGGCAAGTGCCGACAGATTTAAGGTTGAAAAAAGATAAGTGCCCCGCAATCCCCTCTTTTTGTTTTTCCTCCTTCAGCACTGTGGCGGAAGGAGGAAAAGACGAGAAAAGGAGCACCCAAGCAGGAGCCCACCCCAGTCCTGTCAGGACGCGCTTGACGCAGCCTGACAAGACCGGTAGTGGCGAGGCTGTGAAGGAGGAGTACAAAGGACGGGGCAGCACCCTCAGGTCGCCTCCTCTAGAGCTAACAAGAAGCCCTGGCTTGAGCGCCGGTGGAGTCATCCACCAAAGCTCAGCCAAAAGACCGCTGGAGGCGAGGAGAAGGCGCCAAGACAACATCCCTCCCCGGCTATCACCCTAGGAGGCTGGTGATGATGATGCCTGGGAGGGAGGGGAAGAGAGGAAAGACAAGGCGGCAGTTCGCCGGTCGGAGGCAAAGGCATCCACACCATCGTACTCCGACCTGACCCCCTCCCACCCGCCTTCTCCATCTTCCCTCGTTTTCTCCTCACCGCTGCTACTCCCGAGAAGCACCAAGACTCCAGTATGGCACCTTCCCCGGGAGATGGCGAGCGGCCAAGACAGCCAGGGAGCTGTAGGCGCACCGCTACCCACCTTGGCTGGCAGGAAGGCGCGCCTCTTGTCGACATCAACCCCAAGGCCTCCGGGAGGGGCCGTGCTGGGATTACCAACGATCTCCGGCCCCGTCTCTCGGCCAAGCCTCGGAAGAGCCCAGAGATTCATCATACCAAGGACCAGGCTCACTCCCCGAGCATCAACACCAGCATGTAGCGGCATTAGCCCCGGCCAATTTCCCGGGGGCTGGCCCCAGGATCTTCCCTTCGACATAACTGGTAAAAGATAAGAAGAAGAGGAATGTGAAGATGAATGGCTCCGCCCTCCTCCGCCCCTCCCTTTTATAGGCAGGGCGAGGAGGGGGGTTGCTCCATCAACGGGCGACCGCCGCCCTCCTGCGCCAATTCAAGATGACCGGGCCCTCACCTTGACGCTCCTCTGTGCCACGCGCCTCCATTACCTACTCTGCACTATGCATGCATCATACATGGCCAAGGATAAGAGCGTGGTGGGAAGAGTGAATTGGCCGTTTCTACCCCGTGCGTTAAAGTCATTCACTGGACATTACTGCAGTGGCCCCACCAGTATTGGCTTTACACGACGCGCGGAGAAACCAGAAACTTGACCGGAATCAAGGCTAATGAAGAAGCAAAGAAGACTTCAAGAGACCAGCCTCTTCAGCAACCCTCGCATGTGCACTTATTAGGCCCTACCCCGACGTCGCTCAGCAGCGCGTTCGGGTAGGCCCGGGGGCTTCTGTCGGTGCAACAAACCCTGGGTCTGTTGCCCAGACTATGCTTAGGAAGGGAACGAGATTGAAGCACTAGCCCAAGTAAGAGTACAAGAAACCAAGAGACTCGATGGACAAACATGCAAATAAGAAGGACCAAGAACGAGCCAAGGAATCAGGATATCGTCAAGAGAAGAAGCCTCCCTTGCCGGGCAGGCGAGCCTGACAAGGGGCAAGGCCACCGCAGAAACTGACATCCAGTACACCCCGGCAGGGCGTGCCGGGGTTCACGGAGGCAAAACCACCACGCAAACCACTCTAAACCCACGTCGTCAATCAGTGCAGCGTTAAGCTGCAAAGTGATTAAGTGGCAGTCATACGCCATATGGCAGCCATTTCCTACGGGATAAACCCGCGGATGGCACCCGTCCTGCAACGTGTGAAGAGAACAGGTGCGAATCTGGCAGGATAGCCCGGCAAGCCCTGCCGGGCAACCAACGATGTGACGTTAAGAGGTGCATTTAATGTGCCCTGTCAGCTGATATGTCTCCAACGTATCTACAATTTTTGATTGTTCCATGTTATTTTATTGTCAATCTTGGATGTTTTATAATCATTTTAGAGTCATTTTATATCATTTTTTGGTACTAACCTATTGACATAGTGCCAAGTGCCAGTTCCTCTTTTTCTCGTGTTTTTTACATCACATAAAATCAATATCAGACGGAGTCAAATTGCCACGAAACTTTATGGAGATTTTTTATGGACCAGAAGAAAGATGTTGGGCCCTGGTTGCACCTGGGGGAGTCCCGAGGAGGGGACAACCCAACAGGGCACGCCAGGAGGCCCAGGCGCGCCCTGGTGGGTTGTGCCCACCTCGGGTGCCCCCGGACCGCCTCTTTGCTCTATAAATACCCCCAAAATACTAGAACCCTAGAGCAGCCGACGAAATATTCATCCAGCCGCCGCAGAGTCCAGAACCACCAGATCCAATCTAGACACCATCTCGGATGGGGTTCACCACCTCCATTGGTGCCTCTCCGATGATGCGTGAGTAGTTCTTTGTAGACCTTCAGGTCCATAGTTAGTAGGTAGATGGCTTTCTCTCTCTCTCTCTCAATTCTCAATACAATGGTCTCTTGGAGATCCATATGATGTAACTCTTTTTGCGGTGTGTTTGTTGGGATCTGATGAACTTTGATTTTATGATCAGTCATATCTTTTTACATCCATGAAATTGATATGAGTTTCTTTGATCTCTTATAGCCTCGCATTTCTTCTCTAATATTTGGGTTTTGTTTGGCCAACTTAATATATTTATCTTGCAATGGGAAGAGGTGCGCGGTAGTGGGTTCGACCCTACCATGCTTGATCCCAGTGACAGAAAGGGAACCGACACGTATATATCGTGGCTACTAAGGATAAAAAGATGGGATCTATATCTACGCAATAGATAAACAGATCTTGTCTACATCATGTCATCGTTCTTGTTGCATTACTCTGTTTTCCCATGAACTTAATACACTAGATGCATGCTGGATAGCGGTCGATGTGTGGAGTAATAGTAGTAGATGCAGGCAGGAGTCAGTCAACTAATCTTGGATGTGATGTCTATGTAATGATCATTGCCTGGATATCATCATAATTATTTGAGGTTTTATCAATTTCCCAACAGTAATTTGTTTACCCACCATTTGCTATCTTTCTCGAGAGAAGCCACTAGTGATACCTACGGCCCCCGGGTCTTCTTTCTCACATACTTGCTTGCGATCTACTTTTCCCTTGCATTTTTATTCAAATCTATTAAACCAAAAATACTTTGCTGCAATTTATTTATTTACGATCTATTATTTCAATCTACTACAATTTCTGGCATCGTTACCCGAAAGGTATGGACAACCCCTTTAACACGTCGGGTTGCGAGGTGTTGTTATTTGTGTGCAGGTGTTGTTTATGTTGTGTTGGTTGGTTCTCCTACTAGTTCAATAACCTTGGTTTCATCACTGAGGGAAATACCTACCTTCGTTGTGCTACATCATCCCTTCCTCTTTGTGGAAATATCGACGTAGTCCTAGTAGACTGGAGTTTTCTGGCGCTATAGTCAGGGAGCAGTCAAAAGTAATTTATGGCGCCGTTGCCGGGGAGGATCTTCAACATAACCAGGTTCCTCATCACAAATCTCATCTCCTCGCAATTTACATTATTTGCCATTTTCCTCTCGTTTTCCTCTCCCACACTTCACAAAAATTTGCCATTTTATTCGCCCCTCATTTTTTATCGCCGTTTTCTCACCTTATCTGATCTCAAAAGAGCTAAGGGTTTTCTCCCTAGTCTTAATGATTTGGATAGCCCCTCTGTCCTCTCTAAGCTCATAAACAATGATGCTATGGTCTACCGGGGCTGTTAAGGAAAATCTTAACCATTGTGATGAAGATGATCCTGGAATTTTTCGTATTTACTTGATGAATCTTTGAAAGATGCTTGGGATAGGTTGTTGAGAATTCGAGCTAGCTATGTGCCCCAATATCAGATAGAGATATACTTGAAAAGTTTTTATGATGGTTTACCTTCTTCCTTCAAGCAAATTTTAGATTTTGTATTTGAAAACGGTTTTCTTGAAGGGGATGCCATTGATACTTATGAAAAGATGAAAGCCATATTTGGGCACCCTAAAGGAGAAATGTTGAATCAACCACTCTTATGTGCTTTTATCAAAATGAAATAATTAAAGAGATGAAGGCTAGTTTAGATACGAATTTTCGCAACATGCTTAATCTTTCTTCCGCTATCAACGGCCATGTGCTTTCACAAGATAGAAAATTAAATGCCATTGATAGAAAATTTTCCCTGTTCTTCCCAAGTAACAAGGATGACAAAACTTTGATCCTTGCTTTATGCCTAGCTAAGGGCGTAAAACTATAGCGCTTGTTGGGAGGAAACCCAATGAATAAATTTTATTTTTTCTTTTTGCTTTCTGTTCTTGAGTGTTAGCACAATTATGCTACTTTTATGATTGTGTTTTTTATGTTTTAATTAGTGTTTGTGCCAAGTAAAACCTTTAGGATCTTCTTGGGTGATAGTTGTTTGATCTTGCTGAGAAAACAGAAACTTTTACGCTCATGAAATTAATTTTCATTTTTTACCAGAGAGCGATAAAATACCCATTCCACTTGCAGTAGATCAATATACAAATTTCTCAGATTGTCCTAATTTTTCAGAATTTTTAGAGTTACAAAAGTATTCGAAATAGTCAGATTGCTTTAGACAGTTCTGTTTTGACAGATTGTGTTTTCTTTGTGTTGTGTCCTTATTTTGATGGCTCTATGGTTTTCTTTGATGAGTTTTTGCCATAGAAAAGTTGGAATACAGTAGATATAATACAAAAATAAAATATGAATTGGTTTGATACAGTACTTATGGTAGTGATTTACTATTCTTATACTAACGGATCTCATGAAGGTTTTGTTGAGTTTTGTGTGATTGAAGTTTTCTAGTTTTTGGTTATCTTACGATGGATGAAAGAAGGATAGAAGAGCCCAAGCTTGGGGATGCACCGACATCCCAAGCTATTATCGAAGAATGAGAAACCAACTAAGCTTGGGGATGCCCCCGAGTGGCATCCCCTCTTTCTTCTAACGACCATCGGTATTTTACTTGAAACTATATTTTTATTCGTCACATGATATGTGTTTTGCTTGGAGCGTCTTGTATGACACGAGTCTTTCTTGTTTTATTTTGTGTTTTAAGTCATCAACCCTTGCTGGGCACACCTATTTGAGAGAGCCAAAATTATGTCATGACTTGTTAAAATTGCTCTGAATGCTTCACTTAAATCTTTTATGAGCTAGGACTTGCTCTAGTGCTTCACTTATATCTATTTGAGCACGGTGTGCTTAGTATTTTTGAATAAATGCTCTCTTGCTTCACTTATATTTATTTGAGAGTTAGTAAACCTTTGAAGAAATTCTCTCTTGCTTCACTTAAATTAATTTGAGAGAAAGAGAAAATTATTATGCTCATGATTTTCACTTATATTTGTTTGAGCTTATGAAAAGCAACATGTGAAAATTAGTCCCAAAGTGATAGATATCCAGGAAGGATAAAGAAAAAAAATTCATGAAGATCATTGGACAAAATAAACTTGATTCTTAGGAATAGTTTTGAGATATGATGATGTGATATGTGAGTTATGTTGATGAGTAATTGTGCTCTAGTAGGAATATTGGTGTTAAGGTTTGTGATTCCCGAAGCATGCATGTATAGTCTCTCATTATGTTATGACATTGGGGCATGATTTATTTTTGATTGTCTTCCTTATGAGTGGCGGTCGGGGACGAGCCATGGTCTTTTCCTACCAATCAATCCCCCTAGGGGCATGCGTAGTAGTACTTTGCTTCGAGGGCTAATAAACTTTTGCAATAAGTATATGAGGTCTTTATGATTAATGTGAGTCCATGGATTATACACACTCTTACCTTTCCACAATTTTCTAGCCTCTATGGTACCGGGAATTGCCCTTTCTCACATGGAGACATGGTGCAAACTTCGCAGGTGCATCCAAACCCCGTAATATGATACGCTCTATCACACATAAGCCTTATTATATCTTCCTCAAAACAGCCACCATACCTACCTATTATGGTTTTTCCATGGCCATTCCGAGATATATTGCCATGCAACTTCCACCGCTTCCGTTTGATGACTTGAGCATTCATTGTCATATTGCTTTGCATGATCATATATCTGACATAGTGTTTGTGGCTCAGCCACCTTTCATCATTTTTCATACATGTTACACTAGATCATGGCACATCCTGGTACATGCCAGAGTCATTTATATAGTCATACTTTGTCATAGGTATTGAGTTGTAATTTTTATTTCTTTTGATTTATAAGTAAATAGAAGTGTGATGATCATCATTAATCATTTTTAGAGCAGTGCCCCAGTGAGGAAAGGATGATGGAGACTATGATTCCCCCACAAGTCGGGATGAGACTCCGGACAATGAGAGAGAGAAAAAGAGAAAGAAAAAAAGGAAAAAGGAAAAAAGGGAAAAGAAAGAAATAAAAATAAAAATAAATAAACAAAGAGAGAAGGGGCATTGTTAGTATCCTTCACCACAGTTGTGCTTCAAAGCAGCACCATGTTTTTCATATGGAGAGTCTCCTATGTTGTCACTTTCATATACTTGTGGGAATTTTTCATTATAGGATTAGATGCACACCCACATAGTTTCTTATTGAGCTTTCATACACTTATAGCTCTTAGTGCATTCGTTGCATGGCAATTCCTACTCCTCACATTGATATCGATTGATGGGCATCTCCATAGCCCATTGGTTAGCCGCATCGATGTGAGAGTTTCTACTTTTTGTCTTCTTTATATTTACCCCTATCATCATACTCTATTGCACCCGTAGTGCTATATCCATGGCTTGCGCGAGGGTTGAAAAAGCTGAAGCGCGTTAAAAA
>NC_041382.1:142778790-142779960 GCF_002162155.2 Triticum dicoccoides | reverse complement strand
TATGAACCAATTGCTCGACTTGTCATCGGGGTTGTGCATGATAAATAATTTGTGTTAAGAAGACCGATCATGACAAGACTATATGATTTTGTAGGGATAACTTATTTTAGCATTGATATTTTGAAAGACATGGTTGCTTGTTGATATGCTTGAGTATCTAAATTATTATGTCAAAACTAGACTATTGCTTTGAATCACATAGAAAGTCCAAATGTCCATGCTATAAAGAAAAGAATATGATATCACATGTTAAACAACATTCCACATCAAAAATTCTGTTTTTATCACTTACCTACTCGAGGACGTGTAGGAGTTAAGCTTGGGGATGCTGATACGTCTCCAACGTATCTACAATTTTTGATTGTTTCATGCTGTTTTATTATCCATCTTGGATGTTTTATAATCATTTTATATCATTTTTTGGTACTAACCTGTAACGCCCTTGATGCGGCTATATCTCCTACGTGTCGAAGCACGACTTAGAGGCATAACCGCATTGAAAGCTATGTCGCAAGTGAGGTAATCTTCACAACAACCCATGTAAATAAATAAAGGGGAAAATATACATAGTTGGCTTACACTCGCCACGTGACACAAATACATGAATAACATTACATTCATCCAAAACACTTATGGTCCGACTACGGTACCAAAATAAAGATCAACCCCCAAACGCGACAAAGTCCTCGATCGCCCCAACTGAGCACCACTACTGATCATCTGGGAAAGACACATAGTAACGGCGAGAGTCTTCGTCGAACTCCCACTTGAGCTCGGTCATATCATCTGGAATGGTATCATCGGTCCCTGCATCTGGTTTTGGAAGTAAACTGTGAGTCACGGGGACTCAACAATCTCACACCCTCGCGATCAAGACTATTTAATCTTATAGGTAAGGCAAGTTATGAAGTGGAGCTGTAGCAAGCGACTAGCATATATGGTGGCTAACCTATTCGCAAAAGAGAGCGAGAAGAGAAGGCAAAAGCACGGTCGAACAACTATGATCAAGAAGTGATCCTAGAACAACCTACGTCAAGCATTACCCCAACACCATGTTGACTTCACGGACTCCGTCGAGTAGAGACCATCACGGTTACACACGCGGTTGGTGCATTTTAATTAAGTTGAGTTTCATGTTATCTACAACCGGACATTAACAAATTCCCATCT
>NC_041382.1:142775983-142778780 GCF_002162155.2 Triticum dicoccoides | reverse complement strand
CCCATAACCACGGGCACGGCTTTCGAAAGTTCAAATCCCTGTAGGGGAGTCCCAACTTAGCCCATCACAAGCTCTGACAGTCAATGAAGGATATTCCTTCTCCCAAGACAATCTGATCAGACTCGGCATCCCGGTTACAAGACATCCTCGACAATGGTAAAACAAGTCCAGCAACACCGCCCGAATGTGCTGACAAATCCTGATAGGAGCTGCACATATCTTGTTCTCAGGGCACACTCAGATGAGCCAGACGTCGGGTAGGCCAGCCCAGAGTTGCCCCTGGTAAAACCAAAGTTGGGCATTGCTAGAAGAGTTTTATTCAAGGCGAACTGTCAAGGGGTTCCCATTATAACCCAAACGTGTAAGGAATGCAAAATCCGGGAAGATAACACCGATAAGACGGAAACTAGGGTGGCAAGAGTGGAACAAAACACCAGGCATAAGGCCGAGCCTTCCACCCTTTACCAAGTATATAGGTGCATTCAGATAAACAAGATAATATTGTGATATCCCAACAATAAACAATGTTCCAAAAAGGAACGATCTCCAATCTTCACCTGCAACTAGCAACGCTATAAGAGGGGCTGAGCAAAGCGGTAACATAGCCAAACAATGGTTTGCTAGGACATGGTGGGTTAGAGGTTTGACATGGCAATTTGGGAGGCATGATAAGCAAGTGGTAGGTATCGTAGCATAGGCATAGCAAAAGAGCGAGCATCTAGCAAGCAAAGATAGAAGTGATTTCGAGGGTATGGTCATCTTGCCTGCAAAGATTTCAAAGTTGCCTTGATCCTCGAAAGCAAACTCAATGGGCTCCTCGTTCGCGAACTCGTCTCCTGGCTCTACCCAAACAAGAACAACAAGCAAAAGGGAACACAATCAACCACGTGCAATGCTCAAGCAACATGATGCAAACATGGTATGATATGCGGGATGCGGTATGTGATGCATATGCAAGATTTGGAAAGGAATGATTGAACCTAGCCTCAACTTGGAAAACAAATAGTGCCACTGGAAAGGTGAGGTGATTTCGGTCGAAATCGATATAAAGATCACCGGAATCGGATGCACGGTTTGGAAATGGCAAGCAAAACAAATACGGCACCGATCTGCAATAAACAGCAAGTGACCAACTAAATGCATCAAGATAAATATGATATAACACTCAAACATGGCAAAAAAATACATGGCAGGGATGCACTCATGATGCTTGACAAAAGATGAACACTGAGCTACGACTAAATCATCCATTAAGAGGTTCAAACAAGCATGGCAAAAGTGCAAATGATAACATGTTTCAGACTTAGTGAAATTAACACAAGTCTGGAATTTATCATTAGGAAGCAAACTTTAGAGCATGAAAACTACATGCTACAGGAACTTAACATGGCAAATCAAGGCATGGATGAAGCTACTCAAAGAACTTAACAAAATTCCCTTAGTGACCCTGAGCCAAAAGGGATCAGAAAATACAATTGCAAGCATGTGAACATGGCAAAAACATAAACATATTCAGACTTGGTGAAAAACTGGAGCATGCAAAACAGTTAACGAGTAGGCATGTTGACGAGCTCGATGCACTCACTACAGAGCATGGCATGACAAACTAAGCATACATCCATCAAGAAAATATGGCATAGAAGCTATACATGGCAAGAACAACAACATAGCATGCACGGATCAATAGCAACATCCTCGGCAAAATCGCTAAACATGTCAACAGTCTGCCAGGATCATTTTATAGCAAAAGTAGAGCTCGATTGACTCAAGCTAGGCTGATCCATAATTGCCAACAAAGGCATGGATGGATAGAGCACAACAATATTAACAAAACATCCTTACTGATCATCCTCAAAAGAGGCATGGATCACTAGGAAACAACATGAACATATGGCATAAAAACAATATCAGGACAAGGACTTGGTGAAATTCTAAGTCCCTGAAATCAGCATCAACGATTACGCTACTTTGCAAGCTTGTGCTAGTCACCACAAATATCACAAAAATACATGGCATAAACCCCTGTAAATATGGCATGGCATTTAACAAAACACATGTAGAGCTCAGGATCATAGCATGCACACATTAATCATGGCAAAAATGACAAAGGGCCATTTGCTGAAATAGATCTGACAAATTCCTCACATAGCCCTCTTCCAATAGCATTTCGGGCATTAAGATGAGCTCAAATGAAAATGATGCAATGAGATGAAATGATGTACTCGTCGAGACGAACATTTTGATATGGTACACGCACGAATCAGAGCTACGATGAGGGAGTTATGATGCTGTGAACATGAGCAAAAATTATAGAGCGAGAGGGAAAGTCAACCCTAGTTAGGGTTTACTGTAGCAGCGCGGATCCAGATCCGATCGGGATCTCGCCGGAAATGGAGGTTGCAGTGGCCGGAGACGCTGCGAAGCTCACCGGAGACGCTGTCGGCGTGGAGAAGAGGACCGGCCGGAGCTGGGGAAGACCCCGGCGACGGAGGGCGGCGAGGCGCGGTGGTCATCAGCGTCGGGGACGCGGCTGCGAGGTGCTGCGTGCGCCAGCGTGTAGGAGGTGACAGGGCAGAGCTACTCCGGCGCCAGTGATGCGTTGCGGTGGCGCAGATCGGAGGTAGGCGGCGGGGCAGAGCGGCAGGAGGGAGACGACCCGGGCGGCGGCGGCGGTGACCCGGGCCTCGGGGGCCCAGCGCGGGCTCGGCGGGCCTCGCGCGGGAGCGGCCGGCGGTGCCACATGGCGCTACGCCACTGGTGCGGGGCGGCGGCGCGATTTCGTCCGCCCGAGATGGAC
>NC_041382.1:142772679-142774581 GCF_002162155.2 Triticum dicoccoides | reverse complement strand
TGCCTCTGTGATGAAGTCATTTCCAAGAAGTTGACGTTCACCAGTCTCTTACCAGTTAAGAGGAGTATGGCACTTCCTGCCATAGAGAATTTCAAATGGGGCCTTGCCCGAACTCGCTTGAAAGCTGTTGTTGTAGGAAAACTCGGCATATGGGAGACAATCTTCCCACTTCATACCGAAAGAGATAACGCAAGCCATGAGCATATCTTCAAGAATCTGATTGACACGCTCGACTTGGCCACTAGTTTGGGGATGAAAAGCTGTGCTGAAACGGATGTTGGTGCCCATGGCCTTCTGAAAAGAATCCCAAAACTTGGAGTTGAAGGAGCTGAAGAAACAACTCGATATTCAAGAGCGAATGGGTCTCATCCGACCTAGTTCTTCTCCGTGGGGTTGTGGAGTTCTTTTTGTGAAGAAGAAGGATGGAACGGACCAACTCTATGTTGACTACCGTGCATTGAACAAGAGGACCATAAAGAACAAGTACCCACTTCCCAACATCAACGAGCTGTTCGAACAACTCAAAGGTGCTCAAGTATTCTCCAAGCTTGATCTCCGTATGGGCTATCACCAGATTTGCATTCGTGAACAAGATATCCCCAAGACAGCATTCAACACAAGCTATGGTTCATATGAATACACTGTCATGTCTTTTGCCTCGTCAACGCTCCGCCAACATTCTCTTGAATGATGAACTTCATCTTCAACCCCTACACAAATGACTTTGTCTTGGTCTACCTCGATGACATTTTGGTCTTTTCCAAGAACAAGGAAGATCATGCCAAGCACTTGCGTTTGGTGCTGGATAAGCTCAGAGAACATCAGTTCTACGCCAAGTTTTCAAAATGCGAGTTTTGGCTCGATGAGGTTCTCTATCTTGGGCATATCATCTCTGCCAAGGGCATAGCGGTGAATCCTGAGAAGGTGTCAGCAATTGTGAATTGGGAACCACCTCAGAACGTGAAGCAACTCCGTAGCTTCCTTGGTCTTGCAAGCTATTGTCGAAGGTTCGTTGAGAACTTCTCTAAGATCGCAAAGCCGCTTTCCAACCTTCTCTAGAAGCACATGAAGTACGTTTGGTATCCTGAATGTGACATCGCTTTCAACACACTGAAAGAGAAGTTAGTTAATGCTCCAGTTCTGACTCCTCCTGATGAATCCAAACCGTTCGAGGTCTTCTGTGATGCCGCTCTTCAAGGTCTTGGTGCAGTGTTGATGCAAGAGAAGAAATTTATGGCCTATACTTCTCGCCAGTTGAAGCCCAATGAAAAGAACTACCCCACTCATGACCTCGAGTTGGCGGCAGTTGTGCATGCTCTTTTGACTTGAAGACATCTCTTATTGGGAAGAAAAGTGGACATCTTCACTGACCACAAGAGTCTCAAGTACATCTTCACTCAGCCTAATCTCAAACTCAGGCAGACTCATTGGGTCAAAATGATTCAAGATTATAATCCGAGCATCGAATATACTCTAGGAAAGGCCAATGTAATTGCTGACGCATTGAGCAGGAAGGCTTACTGCAACAGTCTGATTCTCAAGCCTTACCAACCCGAGCTTTGTGGAGCTTTCCACAAACTCAACCTGCAAGTTGTTCCTCAAGGTTTCCTCGCCAACCTCCAAGTCTCTCCTACTTTAGAAGATCAGATTCGCGAGGCTCAACTTCTTGATGCTATGGTGAAGAAGGTGAAGATTGGGATTGCCAAGAGTCAACCCAAGTACAAGTGCTATCGCCTTGATGACAAGGATACTCTATTCTTCGAGGATCGCATTGTTGTGCCTAAAGGTGATCTTCGTAAAGTCATTATGAATGAGGCTCACAATTCACTCCTCTCTATCCACCCTGGAAGTACAAAGATGTACCAGGACCTCAAGCAGTCGTATTGGTGGACTCGAATGAAG
>NC_041382.1:142772201-142772652 GCF_002162155.2 Triticum dicoccoides | reverse complement strand
GCGAGATTGCTTAGTTTGTCATACCAATGACCGAGCTCAAGTGGGAGTTCGACGAAGACTCTCGCTGTTACTATGTGTCTTTCCCAGATGATCAGTAGTGGTGCCCAGTTGGGGCGATCGGGGAGTTTGTCGCATTTGAGGGTTGATCTTTATTTTGGTACCATAGTCGGACCATGAGTGTATTGGATGAATGTAATGTTATTCATGTATTTGTGTGACGTGGCGAGTGTAAGCCAACTATGTATCTTTTCCCCTTTATTTATTTACATGGGTTGTTGTGAAGATTACCTCACTTGCGACATAGCTTTCAATGCGGTTATGCCTCTAAGTCGTGCTTCAACACATAGGAGATATAGCCGCATCGAGGGCATTACATAACCTGTTGACATAGTACGAAGTGGCAGTTCCTGTATTTTCAGTGTTTTTTACATCGCAGAAAATCAATATCAGA
>NC_041382.1:142767257-142772191 GCF_002162155.2 Triticum dicoccoides | reverse complement strand
GGAGTCCAAATGCCATGAAACTTCACGGAGATTTTTTATGGACTAGAAGGAACATGTTGGGCTCTGGTTGCACCTGGGGGGAGTCCGGAGGAGGGGACAACCCACCAGGGCGCGCCAGGAGGCCCAGGCGCGCCCTAGTGGGTTGTGCCCACCTCGGGTGCCCCCTGGACCACCTCTTTGCTCTATAAATACCCCAAAAATACCAGAACCCTAGAGGAGTCGACGAAATATTCATCCAGCCTCCGTAGAGTCCATAACCACCAGATCCAATCTAGACACCATTCCGGATGGGGTTCACCACCTCCATTGGTGCCTCTCTGATGATGTGTGAGTAGTTCTTTGTAGACCTTTGGGTCCGTAGTTAGTAGCTAGATGGCTTTCTCTCTCTCTGAATTGTCAATACAATGGTCTCTTGGAGATCCATATGATGTAACTCTTTTTGCGGTGTGTTTGTTGGGATTTGATGAACTTTGAGTTTATGATTAGTCATATCTTTTTATATCCATGAAAGTTATTTGAGTATCTTTGATCTCTTATATGCATGATCTCTTATAGCCTCGTATTTCTTCTCCGATATTTGGGTTTGGTTTGGCCAACTTGATCTATTTATCTTGCAATGGGAAGAGGTTCCCGGTAGTGGGTTCGATCTTACGGAGCTTGATCCCAGTGACAGAAAGGGAACCGACACGTATGTATCATTGCTACAAAAAAAATAAAAAGATGGGTTCTATATCTACGCAATAGATAAACTGATATTGTCTACATCGTGTCATCGTTCTTATTGCATTACTCCGTTTTTTCATGAACTTAATACACTAGATGCATGCTAGATAGTGGTCCATGTGTGGAGTAATAGTAGTAAATGCAGGAAGGAGTCGGTCTACTAATCTTGGACGTGATGCCTATGTAATGATCATTGCCTGGATATCGTCATAATTATTTGAGGTTCTATCAATTGCCCACCAGTAATTTGTTTACCCACCATTTGCTATCTTTCTTGAGAGAAGCCACTAGTGAAACCTACGGCCCCCGAGTCTTCTTTCTCATATATTTGCTTGCGATCTACTTTTCCCTTGAATTTTTATTCAAATCTATTAAACCAAAAATACAAAAATACTTTGCTGCACTTTATTTATTTACGATCTATTATTGCAATCTACTACAAATTTCTAGCATCATTACCCGAAAGGGATTGACACCCCCGTTAACATGTCTGCTTGCGAGGTGTTGTTATTTGTGTGCAGGTGTTGTTTAAGTTGTATTGCTTGGTTCTTCTACTGGTTTGATAACCTTGGTTTCATCACTGAGGGAAATACCTACCTTCGCTGTGCTACATCATCCCTTCCTCTTTGGGGAAATACCGATGTAGTACTAGTAGACATGATTTTTGTGGTGCTATATTCAGGGAGCAATCATCAGCCCGCAGAGTTAGGTATGGTAGCACTGTTTGCTATCTTATCAGTGTGTAATGACTACTTCGCCACTGTGGTTACCCCTTGATCTATAAAAGGAGGCCCATGGAAACCGTGGAAAGGGTTAGAAGGATGGATAACTCACACCTCCATATACGCTTAGTCGCTGCTACCTGAGGCAACCCTTGCCGGGCAAGTGTACTATGCACCACAACCACCTTTCCACCATCAATCACCAAAGCAGGAGTAGGGTTTTATGCCTTGCAGCGGCCAAAACCTGGGTAAATTGCCCGTATGATCTCTGTCGCGCTGCCCCACGCTCGTCTACTCTTTGTGCGATGCGTCGCCCCCTGCCGAATGATAACCCACAAGTATAGGGGATCGCAACAGTTTTCGAGGGTATATTATTCAACCCAAATTTATTGATTCAACACAAGGGGAGCCAAAGAATATTCTCAAGTATTAGTAGTTGAGTTGTCAATTCAACCACACCTGGAAACTTAATATCTGCAGCTAAGTGTTTAGTAGCAAAGTAATATGATAGTAGTGGTAACAGTAGCAAAAGGTAATGATAGCAAAAGTAATGTTTTTGGTATTTTGTAGTGATGATAGCAATAGCAACGGAAAAGTAAATAAGCGAAGAACAATATATGGAAAGCTTGTAGGCAATGGATCGGTGATAGAGAATTATGCCGGATGTGGTTCATCATGTAACAGTCATAACCTAGGGTGACACAGAACTAGCTCCAATTCATCAATGTAATGTAGGCATGTATTCCGAATATAGTCATACGTGCTTATGGAAAAGAACTTGCATGACATCTTTTGTCCTACCCTCCCGTGGCAGCGGGGTCCTAGCGGAAACTAAGGGATATTAAGGCCTCCTTTTAATAGAGTATCGGACCAAAGCATTAACACATAGTGAATACATGAACTCCTCAAACTACAGTCATCACCGGTAAGTATCCCGATTATTGCCACTTCGGGGTTAACGGATCATAACACATAATAGGTGACTATAGACTTGCAAGATAGGATCAAGAACTATCATATATTGATGAAAACATAATAGGTTCAGATCTGAAATCATGGCACTCGGGCCCTAGGGACAAGCATTAAGCATAGCAAAGTCATAGCAACATCAATCTCAGAACATAGTGGATACCAGGGATCAAACCATAAAAAAACTAACTCGATTACATGATAAATCTCATCCAACCCATCACCGTCTAGCAAGCCTACGATGGAATTACTCACGCATGGCGGTGAGCATCATGAAATTGGTGATGGAGGATGGTTGATGATGACGATGGCTTCCCCTCTCCGGAGCCCCGAAAGGACTCCAGATCAGCCCTCCCGAGAGGTTTTAGGGCTTGGCGGCGGCTCCGTATCGTAAAACACGATGAATCCTTCTCTCTATTTTTTTCTCTCCGAAACCAAATATATAGAGTTGGAGTTGAGGTCGGAGGAGCTCCAGGGGGCCCACGAGGTAGGGGGCGCGCCCTAGGGGGGCAGGCACCCCCACCCTCATGGACAAGTGGTGGGCCCCCAGGTCTTCATCTTTTGCAAGGATTTTTTATTATTTCCAAATAGACGTTCTGTGAACTTTCAGGTCATTCCGAGAACTTTTGTTTCTGCCCATAAATAATACCATGGCAATTCTGCTGAAAACAGCGTCAGTCCGGGTTAGTTCCATTCAAATCATGCAAGTTAGAGTCCAAAACAAGGGCAAAAGTGTTTGGAAAAGTAGATACAACGGAGACGTATCAACTCCCCCAAGCTTAAACCTTTGCTTGCCCTCAAGCAATTTAGTTGACAAACTGAAAGTGATAAAGAAAAACTTTTACAAACTCTGTTTGCTGCTGTTGTTTTAAATATGTAAAGCCAGCATTCAAGTTTTTAGAAAATATTATGAACTAACCATATTCACAATAACGCAGAGGTCTCATGTTTACTCATATCAATGGCATAATCAACTAGCGAGCAATAATAATGAATCTCGGATGACAACACTTTCTCAAAACAATCATAATATGATATAACAAGATGGTATCTCGCTAGCCCATTCTAAGACCGCAAAACATAAATGCAGAGCACCTTTAAAGATCAAGGACTGACTAGACATTGTAATTCATGGTAACAAAGATCCAGTCAAGTCATACACAATGTAAACTAACAGTAATGAATGCAAATGACAGTGGTGCTCTCCAACTGGTGCTTTTTAATAAGAGGATGATGACTCAGCATAAAAGTAAATAGATAAGCCCTTCACAAAGGGAAGCAGGGATTTGTAGAGGTGCCAGAGCTCGGTTTTGAAATAGAGGTGAATAATATTTTGAGCAGTATACTTTCATTGTCAACATAACAACCAAGAGATGGCAATATCTTCCATGCTACACACATTATAGGCGGTTCCCAAACAGAATGGTAAAGTTTATACTCCCCCTCCACCAACAAGCATCAATCCATGGCTTTCTCGAAATAACGAGTGCCTTCAACTAACAAGAGTCCCAGGGCGAGTTTTGTTTGCAATTATTTTGATTTAGTTTGCATAAAGCATGGGACTGGGCATCCCGGTGACCTGCCACTTTCTCGTGAGTGAGGAGCGGAGTCCACTCCTCTTGAGAATAACCCGCCTAACATGGAAGATACGGATAACCCTAGTTGATACATGAGCTATTCGAGCATACAAAACATGATATTTATTTGAAGGTTTAGAGTTTGGCACATACAAATTTACTTGGAACGGCAGGTAGATACCGTATATAGGTAGGTATGGTGGACTCATATGGAATAACTTTGGGGTTTGTAGAGTTGGATGCACAAGCAGTATTCCCGCTTAGTACAGGTGAAGGCTAGCAAAAGATTGGGAAGCGACCAGCTAGAGAGCGACAACAGTCATGAAAAAGCATTAAAATTAATCAACACCGAATGCGAGCATGAGTAGGATATAATGCACCATGAACATAAATATCGTGAATGCTATGTTGATTTTGTTTCAACTACATGCATGAACATGTGCCAAGTCAAGTCACTTAAATCATTCAGAGGAGGATACCACCCTATCATACCACATCACAACCATTTTAATAGCATGTTGGCACGCAAGGTAAACCATTATAAGCTCCTAGCTAATCAAGCATGGCACAAGAAACTATGATCTCTAGTTGTCATTGCAAACATGTTTATTCATAATAGGCTGAATCAGGAACGATGAACTAATCATATTTACAAAAACAAGAGAGGTCGAGTTCATACCAGCTTTTCTCATCTCAGTCAGTCCATCATATATCGTCATAATTGCCTTTCACTTGCACGACCGAATGATGTGAATAATAATAGTAGTGCACGTGCATTGGACTAAGCTGGAATCTTCAAGCATTCAATAAATAGGAGAAGACAAGGCAATATGGGCTCTTTTGTCAGATCAACAATAATGCATATAAGAGCCACTTCAACAATTTAATCATGGTCTTCTCCTATCGACCCCCAAAGAAAAGAAAAGAAATAAAATTATTTACA
>NC_041382.1:142765471-142766243 GCF_002162155.2 Triticum dicoccoides | reverse complement strand
GAGGTGATTCATTCCTCTCGACAAACTGGCGGTGAACCATAGCCTCACAATCCAAATAAGCAGGAGGCAACTCAATATCATCTTCATGTATGGCTATACGAAGAAAATTAGCTATGTGGGTTGCATAAATTCCACCAAAGAAATCTCCATTAAATCTATTAAGATGCAATCTACGTGCAACAATGGCTCCCAAATTATAAGATTTATCTCCTAACACAGCACTCCTAAGAATACTGAGGTCAGGGACACACATGTGACATGCCTTATCTTTACCATTAATGCATCTACCTATGAAGAGAGCAAAATAATGTATAGCAGCACTACTAGAATCTGGCACTTTGCCATCTACCATGGCAGATGGCAAAGGCATGGTCGGCGGATGGCAAAGGCTTTTCCATCTGCCAGCAGATGGCAAACAGTTTGTCTGAAACCATGCCGGCAAAGGCTTCTTTGCCGTCTGCTGGCTAATGGAAAAGAGCCTGTGCCTTTGCCATCAGCTGGCATATGGCAAAGCCTCTTAAAGGGGTTAGCCCCGTTAGAAGGCTAACGACATACTTTGCCGTCTGCCAGCAGAAGGAAAAGGCTGCACGCTGTTTGCTGTCTGCCAGCAGATGGCAAAGGCTGCATGCTTTGCCGTCTACCAGCAGATGGCAAAGAGCTTTGCCATCTGCTGGCAGATGGCAAAGAGCCCAAATAGGCCAGCCCAAATTTTACATGTAGATGACACGTGGCCTCTTTGCCATCTGCCAGTTGATGGCAAAGCTCTTTGCCA
>NC_041382.1:142762249-142765436 GCF_002162155.2 Triticum dicoccoides | reverse complement strand
CCAGCAGATGGCAAAGTGACTATATTGCCCCATTTAATTTTGTTTTTCTTATATCAGTTCATTTTCACAGAAAATCAAACACAAATATATTTATATGACCAATATAGCATATTCAACACATATTACCAATAGTCATGAACACATATATATCCAACACATGTTACCAATAGTAGCAAGTTTCATCCGTACATATACATAGTTTCATCAATATTACACAGTTTCATCCATAGGTAGCAAGTTTCACAAGGTCAAAACAAAAACTAAATACAAGCACTCCATCAACCCAAGCTTCCGCGATCTTAAGCAAATCTGTAAAATGGGAAAGAAGAAAGTTAGAAGAAGAAGACTAGAAGAAGAAGATTATTATGATGCGGAAATATGCATGGATTGTCAAAACCTGCATTATCCTACTATCACTAGTACAACAAAGCTGCAGGTTGGCATAGTTCATGAACCATGTACATCATGACAAATACAATATCATCCAATGCTCGACTATGAACAAAATTAAACAATTACACCTCACAAAGGCGGAGCATAGAACAAACATGCAAGTAGGAGGAAAGTAGGTGTAACGGTCTACCCAATTGTAAGGTGCTAGCGCTTCTGAAAGACTGTGTCTCGGTCATCCATTTCTCAAACACCATGTAGTGTAAGAAATCAAACGGAGGCGATCGAGTCTTGTGGGGAAAAGTGCGCAAACCTCTGCAGAGTGTATAAACTAATCATGGTTAGCCGTGTCCCCGGTTATGGACATCTTGAGTATCTAGTACTTGGATTATCATGTGAATCTCATCATGTTACTCTAAAATTAATTTTGTTGGGTTTTGTTTAATGATGATGCTTAATTGGGATTGAGAATGTTGTCAACCATTCTCAATGTTTAACAACTACCATGATAGTTAAATAAAATTTATTCCTTTGCAGTAGGGAAAAATTGGCTTTATGCAAAACTGTAACCATAGAGCTTTCCACCAGCCAAATATGCATATAGAATAGCCTATTTCATTCCATTACTCTCTATGTGTTACTTTGCCAGCATATTCCATGTGCTAACCCATTTCGGGCTGCAATGTTAATGTTGCAGACTTTTCAGACGACGATTAAGGTGCTTTTAGGTCGTGGTTCTATACTTAGTGATGCCGTTGGAGTTGATGGACTCACTTATCTTCCAAGCCTTCCGCTGTTATCGTTATTAGATGGCCTTAAGCCATATTTATTGTAATAAGTTCTCTTTTGAGACACTCGATGTAATAAGTGTGTGATTGCTACTCTGTTATAAATCCTTCAAGTACTGTGTGGTGTCAGCATTACTGATCCAGGGATGACACCTGAGCACAGAGATTGGACCGTTTTAGGTCTGGTCGCTACAAAACCTTCACTGCTGCTTACTGGCAGCTCAGCCTCCTCGCCGGCGACCCTTCTTCTTGCAACGCCGCCTCCTCACCGGCTACCCTTCTTCTTGCAGCACCGCCTCCTCGCCGGTGATCCTTCTTCTTGTAGCGCCGCCTCCTCGCCGACGACCCTTCCTCTTGCAACGCCACCTCCTCGCCGGGGACCCTTCTTCTTGCCACACGGCCTCCTCACCAACGATCCTTCTTCTTGCTGCGCGGTCTTCTTGCCGCCGACCCTTCTTCTTGCTGCGGGGCCTCGTCGATATGGTCAGGTAATCTACACCCCACACTACCATCCTCCTCCTTTCCCGTCCCACATGCCCCGACTGACGGAGCGACACCTTCCACCGAAATCACTGCCCCTCCTCCAATTAAGCATCGCCCACAGCCATTTTACACGCAGTATAACATGGAGCTGAGTAGCATGCGGCCGCACGCGCGAACGAGGTCGCTATGGCTGCCATGTGTGTCGACCGCCAGATCTTGGAGGAGCACCTCGTCTTCGAGGCCACCATCGACACCGCCACATGGTTATCTACTTTAAAATACAGTTCGTGATGTTTCCTCGAGGCCACCGCCAGTGCCTTCTAGTGATTTGTCCTCTGTAATGTTAATATGCAATCTGATGTTCAGTTAACAGTTTGGTCCTCTGAAATGTAATGTTCAGTTAACACTTTGGTCCAACAATTACTACATTTTGTAGTACTGTTCTCATGCATTCTTTGTTTTGTTAACTGTCTTATCTTCCAATACATGTTTCTATTCTGCAATGTCGTGCTTAGTTAACTATTTTGGTTCATTTGGTCTGCTATCCATTTAACTGTTGGTTCAATTCTGCAATTTGATTTTCTTTTGCTGTGGGTACAATTTTGTATTGTTATGCATGTGACACCAATCGAATTTGGTTGTACTCAATACATATTCTACTGATAGTATGGCAACTCTTAGTTAACCTAATCAAGATCTTCCTTAGGTGTGTTGCAGGGAAACAATGGGAGACGCTGCGGTTTACCATCGAGGTTTGTTCAAGCAGGGTCCTTTAGGTAATAGCACATTATTGTGCAGTTGCAGGAATCATTCTAATATTTAGGTTTCTTACAATTTGGTCTTGCACATGTAGGTCCTGCTGTGAGAGGCTTAGATCCACTGTTCGACCCATTTTGCATATGGGGAAATGAGATGTCCATGAATATCAGTCAAGTCAAGAAACTCAGAAAGATTGTTAGGATGAAGAAACTTGCGACAAATAACAGCAAGATCTTTGATTGCACAATGAAGAAGACATCGGTCAACTATAGGATGGTACCAACTCTTTTACCTTGTTTTTACCCCTTGCGCCATTTCAAAATTTACAACAAAGATTTATGCATAGCTTTGTTTTCAGTACTTTTCAAAGCAGTTCACCGATGATTACCTCTCAAACCACCTGCATGGTCAAGAGGCGAGGAAGGTATTCATTCAACACCCACGGTACAATATTGAAGTCTTGCTGAAGAGGACGAAGGTTGGGCGGGCAATTATCCATAGCTACTGGCCTAAAGTTGCAAGGACATTCAACATCACTCAAGGCTCAATATTTGTCTTCCGCTTCTGCAGTTTCCCAGATGAGATTCATCTGTCTATTTACCGTGTATGATGCTACTTTCCAAAGGTTTTTGATGCTGCATGTGAAACTTGGTGCTATTGTGTAATGGAGTAACTGAGTGCCGAAGCTATTTGATGTAATTCGATTATGAAATCCTGGTTGCTTTTATACGGATATGAAATATCTGGCGTGTTTTATAAGAAATATC
>NC_041382.1:142760752-142761982 GCF_002162155.2 Triticum dicoccoides | reverse complement strand
GAAAGGGGTTAAAAACCGTTTGTTTAGGACATCACTGTACCAGTGACATGATATGTGTTTTGCTTGGAGCGTCTTGTATGATTTGAGTCTTTTCTTTTTAGTTTACCTCAATCATCCTTGCTGCACACACCCTTTGGGAGAGACACGCATGAATAAAATTTTATTAGAATACTCTATGTGCTTCACTTATATCTTTTGAGCTATACAATTTTGCTCTAGTGCTTCACTTATATCTTTTTAGAGCACGGTGGTGGCTTTATTTTATAGAAATTATTGATCTCTCATGCTTCACTTATATTATTTTGAGAATCTTTTAGAACAGCAAGGTAATTTGTTTTGGTTATAAAATTAGTCCTAATATGATGGGCATCCAAAATGGGTACAATGATTTTTTTTCATATAAAGTGTGTTTAATAGTAGGAGAAGTTTGATACTTGATGATTGTTTTGAGACGTGAGGATGGTGATATTAGAGTCATGCTAGTTGAGTAATTGTGGATTTGAGAAATACTTGTGTTGAGGTTTGCATGTCCCGTAGCATGCACGTATGGTAACCGTTGTGTAACAAATTTGAAGCATGAGGTATTTCTTTGATTGTCTTTCGTATGAGTGGCGGTCGAGGATGAGCGATGGTCTTCTCCTACCAATCTATCCCCCTAGGATCATGCACGTAGTGCTTGGTTTTTGATGACTTGTAGATTTTTGCAATAAGTATGTGAGTTCTTTATGACTAATGTTGAGTCCATGGATTATACGCACTCTCACCCTTCCACCATTGCTAGCCTCTCTAGTACCGCGCAACTTTCGCCGGTACCATAAACCCACCATTTACCTTCCTCAAAACAGCCACCATACCTACCTATTATGACATTTCCATAGCCATTCCGAGATATATTGCCATGCAACTTTCCACCATTCCGTTTATTATTACACGCTCCATCATTGTCATATTGCCTTGCATGATCATGTAGTTGACATCGTATTTGTGGCAAAGCCACCGTTCATAATTTTTCATACATGTCATTCTTGATTCATTACACATCCCGGTACACCACCAAAGGCACGCATATAGAGTCATATTTTTGTTCTAAGTATCGAGTTGTAATTTTTGAGTTATAAATAAATATAAGTGTGATGATCATGATTGCTAGAGCATTGTCCCATGTGAGGAAATAAAAAATGAGAAAGGCCAAATAAAAAAAGGGAAGAAAAAGATGAGAAAAAAATGAGA
>NC_041382.1:142744646-142760730 GCF_002162155.2 Triticum dicoccoides | reverse complement strand
AAAAAGATAGAAGGGACAATGCTACTATCCTTTTTCCACACTTGTGCTTCAAAGTAGCACCATGATCGTCATGATAGAAAGTCTCTTATTTTGTCACTTTCATATACTAGTGGGAAATTTTCATTATAGAACTTGGATTGTATATTCCAATGATGGGCTTCCTCAAATTCCCTAGGTCTTTGTGAGCAAGTAAGTTGGATGCACACCCACTTAGTTTCTTTTATTGAGCTTTCATGAATTTATAGCTCTAGTGCATCCGTTGCATGGCAATCCCTACTCACTCACATTGACATCTATTGATGGGCATATCCATAGCCCATTGATACGCCTAGTTGATGTGAGACCATCTTCCTCTGTTTTGTCTTCTCCACAACCACCACTCTATTCCACCTATAGTGCTATGTCCATGGCTCACGCTCATGTATTGCGTGAAAGTTGAAAATGTTTGAGATTACTAAAGTATGAAACAATTGCTTGGCTTGTCATCGGGGTTGTGCATGATTTGAATATTTTGTGTAACGAAGATGCAGCATAACCAAACTATATGATTTTGAAGGGATGAACTTTCTTTGGCCACGTTATTTTGAGAGGACATAATTACTTTGTTAGTATGCTTGATATATTATTATTTTTATGTCAATATTAAACTTTTGTCTTGAATCTTTTGGATATGAACATTCATGCCGCAATAAAGAAAATTACATTGATAAATATGTTAGGTAGCATTCCACATCAAAAATTCTGTTTTTATCATTTACCTACTCGTGGACGAGTAGGAATTAAGCTTGGGGAGGCTTGATATGTCTCCAACGTATCTATCATTTTTATTGTTCCATGCTATTATATTATCTATTTTGGATGTTTAATGGGCTTTAATGTGCTCTTTTATATTATTTTTGGGACTAACCTATTAACCGGAAGCCCAGTGCTAGTTTTTGTTTTTTTGCCTATTTCAGTGTTTCGCAGAACAGGAATACCAAACGGAATCCAAATGGAATGAAACTTTCGCGATGATCTTTATTGGACCGAAAACAAACCAGAAGACTTGGAGTTGAAGTCTGGAACTCCGTGAGGCGGCCACAAGGTAGGAGGGCGCACTCCCACCCTCGTGGGCCCCACGGAGCTCCACTGACGTACTTCTTTCGCCTATATATTCCCTTATACCCTAGAAACATCAGGGGAGCCACGAAACCACTTCTCCACCGCCACAACCTTCTGTACCCGTGAGATCCCATCTTGGGGCCTTTTTCGGCGATCTGCCGGAGGGGGAATCGATCACGAAGGGCTTCTACATCAACACCACAGCCTCTCCGATGAAGCGTGAGTAGTTTACCACAGACCTTCGGGTCCATAGTTATTAGCTAGATGGCTTCTTCTCTCTCTTTGATCTTCAATACAAAGTTCTCCTTGATGTTCTTGGAGATCTATTCGATGTAATACTCTTTTGTGATATGTTTGCGAAGATCCGATGAATTGTGGGTTTATGAACTCGATTATCTATGAATATTATTTGGTTCTTCTCTAAATTCTTATATGCATGATTTGATATCTTTGCAAGTCTCTTCGAATTATCGGTTTAGTTTGGCCTACTAGATTGATCTTTCTTGCAATGGGAGAAGTGCTTAGCTTTGGGTTCAATCTTGCGGTGTCCTTTCCCAGTGACAGTAGGGGCAGCAAGGCACGTATTGTATTGTTGCCATCGAGGATAAAAAGAGGGGTTTATGTCATATTGCCTGAGTTTATCCCTCTACATCATGTTATCTTGCTTAATGCGTTACTCTGTTCTTATGAACTTAATACTTAGATGCATGCTAGATAGCGGTCGATGTGTGGAGTAATAGTAGTAGATGCAGAATCATTTCGATCTACTTGACACGGACGTGATGCCTATATTCATGATCATTGCCTTAGATATCTTCGTAACTATGCACTTTTCTATCAATTGCTCGGCAGTAATGTGTTCACCCACCATAATACATGCTATCATGAGAGAAGCCACTAGTGAAACCTATGGCCCCCGGGTCTCTTTCTTATTATATTGCATCTCTTTTATTATCACATCTCGTTTACTATTTTGCAATCTTTACTTTCCAATATATACAAAAAAAATACCAATAATATTAATCTTACTATCTCGATCAGATCTCACTTTCCCAAGTGACCGTGAAGGGATTGGTAACCCCTTTATCGCATTGGTTGCGAGGTTCTTGATTATTTGTGCAGGTACTAGGTGACTTGTACGTTGTCGCCTACTGGATTGATACCTTGGTTCTCAAAAACTAAGGGAAATACTTACGCTACTTTGCTGCATCACCCTTTCCTCTTCAAGGGAAAACCAATGCATGCGCAAGAGGTAGCATGCATCACCTAGTGTACTTCGTTAGTTCCTTGTTACACAGGGCCAGATCGCGGTACTCTGGCGTGCAGAAGTTGATCTTTGGTCTCATCATGGCCTCAAGGAAACTTCGCCACTACTTCCAAGACAATGAGATCACAATTGTTACTCGTTTTCCGTTGCAAAGGATACTTCGAAACCCTGAGGCTATCGGCAGAATAGTGGAGTGGGCTTTGGAGTTATCCAGCTTTGGTTTGAAGTTTGAGAGCACATCAATTATTCAGAGCAAGGCGTTGGCAGAGTTTATTGCAGAATGGACGCCAACCCCTGATGAGGAGCTGACAGAGACGGTTATCCCCGGCAAGGAATCGCCCCAAGAATGGATTATGTATTTTGATTGTGCTTTTTCCCTACAAGGTGCAGGACCTGACGTGCTTCTTGTTGCCCCCTCCAGGGAGCACTAGAAGTGCGTCATGCAAATGCATTTTGCCCGGGAAGAAGCAACCAACAATACACCTGAGTATGAAGGGCTTCTTGCCGGGCTTAGGATTGCAGTTGAATTGGGAATTAAGAAGCTAATCATTCGAGGAGATTCATAGCTTGTGGTTAGAAAAGTCAACAAAGATTATCAAAGTCCATTGATGGAGGCATATGTTGATGAAGTGAGGAGATTAGAGCAGCGCTTTGACGGATTGCAAATAGAGCACGTACCCCGTGCGGAAAACAACATAGCTGATCATCTGTCAAAGTGTGTTGCGTAGAAGCTTGCTGTGGAACCAGGGAAATTTGTTCTCCATCTCGCTCAGCCCTCCGTATCCGCAGCGACAATGGCCCAGAAGAGGAGTAAGTTGGATCACGGTAAGCCTCTCCCGGTAGAGTCATCCGCTCCTGACAGACACCCTGCCAGAAACAACTCCTCACAGCCTGCTGGACCACCCCCTCCAGCCGGGCCTATGGACCCCGCGAACGAGGCTGGTGCTCCCGTAGCAGAGGAGGTGCCGCTAGTCCTCATTGCCGAGCCCCAGGCTCCAACTTGGGAAAGGCACATTGTCCACTTCCTTCAAACCGGAGAGCTTCCCGGCGACCAAGATGAAGCTGAAAAGGTAACCCGAAGGGCCAGTATGTATCAGTTTGTCGATGACACTCTATACAGAAGCAGGCCCAATGGTGTGAAATTGAAGTGTGCTTGCCGGGAAGAAGGAAAGGAACTGTTGGCTGAGATTCCCAGAGGAATGTGTGGCTCCGACATTGGATCAAGGGCATTGGTTGGGAAAGCATTCCGGCAAGGATTCTATTGGCCCATAGCCCTCCAAGATGCGGTCGATCTAGTCATGGAATGTGAAGCCTGCCAGTTCCATTCCAAGAAAACGCACCTGCCTGCCCAAGCTCCTCAAACAATCCCTCTATCATGGCCATTTTCGGTCTGGGCGCTCGATATCCTCGGCCTCTTCCCCCGAGCAATCAGGGGCTTTGAATTCTTGTTCGTTGCCATCGACAAGTTTACAAAGTGGCTGGAAGTGACTACCGTGAGAAACGTGACTGCTCAGTCAACTATCAAGTTCTTGAAAGAACTGGTGTGCCGTTTTGGGGTTCCGGCAAGGATCATCACCGACAACGGCACCAGTTCACGAGCCGCGCCTTCATGCAATATGTTCATGCCCTTGGATGCAAGATCTCATTTGCCTCTATGGCACACCCCCGGAGCAATGGACAAGCTAAGAGGGCGAGCACTGAAGTGTTGCATGGACTCAAGACAAGAAATTTTGATACGCTGCAGAAGCACGACATGCGGTGGATCGAGGAGCTGTCGGTAGTTCTTTGGTCCCTCAGAATGACACCAAACCGAGCTATCAGGCAGACTCCATTCTCCCTGGTCTACGGGGCAGAAGCAGTTATCCCCACAGAACTCATTTACGGGTCGACTCGAGTTCTTGCCTATGATGAAGTAGCATAAGATAAGCACCGGTGTGACGATGCTGTGCTAGTTGAGGAGAACTGTCTCCAGGCTGCTACGTGTACTGCACGCTACCAGCAAGCCCTGCATCGCTGTCATAGCCATAGGGTTCATGACCGGTGTTTTGAGGAAGGTGACCTTGTCCTTAGGCGCGTTCAGTCCGCCAAGGGTACACACACGTTGTCATCGAAGTGGGAAGGCCCTTATCGGGTAGTACGAGTCACTAGACCTAGCGCAGTCCGTCTGGAGACCAAAGATGGCACTCAATTGCAAAACTCATGGAATATTGAGCATCTTCGCAAGTTCTACCTGTAAGGTGCGGCTGTCGGGCCCTGCCCGGCAGCCACCCTTTTGTACATGCCTTGCCTCAGCTGCATGTAACCCCTTGTACAAAGCCGGGGCGATGACCCCATGAAAGAGAAAATAAAAAAGTGTTGTGGGGGCCCCCCGACAAAGATTGCATGCATGCATGAGCATTCCAGGATCACTGCATAAGCACTTCATGAGCATTTGCATATGCATATAGATAGGATCGCATCCTACATTCATTCTCATCTACATGAAGTTATAGGTTCCTGCCGCAAACTTGGCTTCGACAAGAGTTGAGAAGATTGCCCGGCACGGCGATCCCCGACAAGCCAAGTAGATAAGTTCCAACTCCTGTCCATCAGTGTTCTGTAAAGCTACAACTTTGCATAGGAAAGCCTCGCCTCTCTTTTGAGACTTAGGTGCTCCCATCCATGACTTGAACGTTGCTTCGGTCAGGATGTCGCGGTGACCTTTGGTAAAAAGGAGTTGGCGGGGGACTGGTCCCTCTATCTGTTCCCCGATAGACGCGCTCTCCGGCAGACAATAAGGGTACCGGCAAGATAGCTTGCGGGGGGAAAACTCGTTTATTTATATTAAAGAGTCATCTCATCTCTGCATGGACATACACATGCACAGGTTCCCGACAAGGCTCATCTTTTTCATTAATATGCTAATACAAGTACAAGCCTTACAGAACATAGACATGGACTCAAGAGATTACATTATTTGAATTAAAAATTTGGCAAGTGCCGACAGATTTAAGATTGAAAAAAGATAAGTGCCCCGCAATCCCCTCTTTTCGTTTTTCCTCCTCCAGCACTGTGGCGGAAGGAGGAAAAGACGAGAAAAGGAGCACCCAAGCAGGAGCCCACCCCAGTCCCGTCAGGACGCGCTTGACGCAGCCTGACAAGACCGGTAGTGGCGAGGCTGTGAAGGAGGAGTACAAAGGACAGGGCAGCACCCTCAGGTCGCCTCCTCTAGAGCTAACAAGAAGCCTTGGCTTGAGCGCCGGTGGAGTCATCCACCAAAGCTCAGCCAAAAGACCGCTGGAGGCGAGGAGAAGGCGCCAAGACAACATCCCTCCCCGGCTATCACCCTAGGAGGCTGGTGATGATGATGCCTGGGAGGGAGGGGAAGAGAGGAAAGACAAGGCGGCAGTTCGCCGGTCGGAGGCAAAGGCATCCACACCATCGTACTCCGACCTGACCCCCTCCCACCCGCCTTCTCCATCTTCCCTCGTTTTCTCCTCACCGCTGCTACTCCCGAGAAGCACCAAGACTCCAGTATGGCACCTTCCCCGGGAGATGGCGAGCGTCCAAGACAGCCAGGGAGCTGTAGGCGCACCGCTACCCACCTTGGCTGGCAGGAAGGCGCGCCTCTTGTCGACATCAACCCCAAGGCCTCCGGGAGGGGCCGTGCTGGGATTACCAACGATCTCCGGCCCCGTCTCTCGGCCAAGCCTCGGAAGAGCCCAGAGATTCATCATACCAAGGACCAGGCTCACTCCCCGAGCATCAACACCAGCATGTAGCGGCATTAGCCCCGGCCAATTTCCCGGGGGCTGGCCCCAGGATCTTCCCTTCGACATAACTGGTAAAAGATAAGAAGAAGAGGAATGTGAAGATGAATGGCTCCGCCCTCCTCCGCCCCTCCCTTTTATAGGCAGGGCGAGGAGGGGGGTTGCTCCATCGACGGGCGACCGCCGCCCTCCTGCGCCAATTCAAGATGACCGGGCCCTCACCTTGACGCTCCTCTGTGCCACGCGCCTCCATTACCTACTCTGCGCTATGCATGCATCATACATGGCCAAGGATAAGAGCGTGGTGGGAAGAGTGAATTGGCCGTTTCTACCCCGTGCGTTAAAGTCATTCACTGGACATTACTGCAGTGGACCCACCAGTATTGGCTTTACACGACGCGCGGAGAAACCAGAAACTTGACCGGAATCAAGGCTAATGAAGAAGCAAAGAAGACTTCAAGAGACCAGCCTCTTCAGCAACCCTCGCATGTGCACTTATTAGGCCCTACCCCGACGTCGCTCAGCAGCGCGTTCGGGTAGGCCCGGGGGCTTCTGTCGGTGCAACAAACCCTGGGTCTGTTGCCCAGACTATGCTTAGGAAGGGAACGAGATTGAAGCACTAGCCCAAGTAAGAGTACAAGAAACCAAGAGACTCGATGGACAAACATGCAAATAAGAAGGACCAAGAACGAGCCAAGGAATCAGGATATCGTCAAGAGAAGAAGCCTCCCTTGCCGGGCAGGCGAGCCTGACAAGGGGCAAGGCCACCGCAGAAACTGACATCCAGTACACCCCGGCAGGGCGTGCCGGGGTTCATGGAGGCAAAACCACCACGCAAACCACTCTAAACCCACGTCGTCAATCAGTGCAGCGTTAAGCTGCAAAGTGATTAAGTGGCAGTCATACGCCATATGGCAGCCATTTCCTACGGGATAAACCCGCGGATGGCACCCGTCTTGCAACGTGTGAAGAGAACAGGTGCGAATCTGGCAGGATAGCCCGGCAAGCCCTGCCGGGCAACCAACGATGTGACGTTAAGAGGTGCATTTAATGTGCCCTGTCAGCTGATATGTCTCCAACGTATCTACAATTTTTGATTGTTCCATGTTATTTTATTGTCAATCTTGGATGTTTTATAATCATTTTAGAGTCATTTTATATCATTTTTTGGTACTAACCTATTGACATAGTGCCAAGTGCCAGTTCCTCTTTTTCTCGTGTTTTTTACATCACATAAAATCAATATCAGACGGAGTCAAATTGCCACGAAACTTTATGGAGATTTTTTATGGACCAGAAGAAAGATGTTGGGCCCTGGTTGCACCTGGGGGAGTCCCGAGGAGGGGACAACCCAACAGGGCACGCCAGGAGGCCCAGGCGCGCCCTGGTGGGTTGTGCCCACCTCGGGTGCCCCCGGACCGCCTCTTTGCTCTATAAATACCCCCAAAATACTAGAACCCTAGAGCAGCCGACGAAATATTCATCCAGCCGCCGCAGAGTCCAGAACCACCAGATCCAATCTAGACACCATCTCGGATGGGGTTCACCACCTCCATTGGTGCCTCTCCGATGATGCGTGAGTAGTTCTTTGTAGACCTTCAGGTCCATAGTTAGTAGGTAGATGGCTTTCTCTCTCTCTCTCTCAATTCTCAATACAATGGTCTCTTGGAGATCCATATGATGTAACTCTTTTTGCGGTGTGTTTGTTGGGATCTGATGAACTTTGATTTTATGATCAGTCATATCTTTTTACATCCATGAAATTGATATGAGTTTCTTTGATCTCTTATAGCCTCGCATTTCTTCTCTGATATTTGGGTTTTGTTTGGCCAACTTGATATATTTATCTTGCAATGGGAAGAGGTGCGCGGTAGTGGGTTCGACCCTACCATGCTTGATCCCAGTGACAGAAAGGGAACCGACACGTATATATCGTGGCTACTAAGGATAAAAAGATGGGATCTATATCTACGCAATAGATAAACAGATCTTGTCTACATCATGTCATCGTTCTTGTTGCATTACTCTGTTTTCCCATGAACTTAATACACTAGATGCATGCTGGATAGCGGTCGATGTGTGGAGTAATAGTAGTAGATGCAGGCAGGAGTCAGTCAACTAATCTTGGATGTGATGTCTATGTAATGATCATTGCCTGGATATCATCATAATTATTTGAGGTTTTATCAATTTCCCAACAGTAATTTGTTTACCCACCATTTGCTATCTTTCTCGAGAGAAGCCACTAGTGATACCTACGGCCCCCGGGTCTTCTTTCTCACATACTTGCTTGCGATCTACTTTTCCCTTGCATTTTTATTCAAATCTATTAAACCAAAAATACTTTGCTGCAATTTATTTATTTACGATCTATTATTTCAATCTACTACAATTTCTGGCATCGTTACCCGAAAGGTATGGACAACCCCTTTAACACGTCGGGTTGCGAGGTGTTGTTATTTGTGTGCAGGTGTTGTTTATGTTGTGTTGGTTGGTTCTCCTACTAGTTCAATAACCTTGGTTTCATCACTGAGGGAAATACCTACCTTCGTTGTGCTACATCATCCCTTCCTCTTTGTGGAAATATCGACGTAGTCCTAGTAGACTGGAGTTTTCTGGCGCTATAGTCAGGGAGCAGTCAAAAGTAATTTATGGCGCCGTTGCCGGGGAGGATCTTCAACATAACCAGGTTCCTCATCACAAATCTCATATCCTCGCAATTTACATTATTTGCCATTTTCCTCTCGTTTTCCTCTCCCACACTTCACAAAAATTTGCCATTTTATTCGCCCCTCATTTTTGATCGCCGTTTTCTCACCTTATCTGATCTCAAAAGAGCTAAGGGTTTTCTCCCTAGTCTTAATGATTTGGATAGCCCCTCTGTCCTCTCTAAGCTCATAAACAATGATGCTATGGTCTACCGGGGCTGTTAAGGAAAATCTTAACCATTGTGATGAAGATGATCCTGGAATTTTTCGTATTTACTTGATGAATCTTTGAAAGATGCTTGGGATAGGTTGTTGAGAATTCGAGCTAGCTATGTGCCCCAATATCATATAGAGATATACTTGAAAAGTTTTTATGATGGTTTACCTTCTTCCTTCAAGCAAGTTTTAGATTTTGTATTTGAAAACGGTTTTCTTGAAGGGGATGCCATTGATACTTATGAAAAGATGAAAGCCATATTTGGGCACCCTAAAGGAGAAATGTTGAATCAACCACTCTTATGTGCTTTTATCAAAATGAAATAATTAAAGAGATGAAGGCTAGTTTAGATACGAATTTTCGCAACATGCTTAATCTTTCTTCCGCTATCAATGGCCATGTGCTTTCACAAGATAGAAAATTAAATGCCATTGATAGAAAATTTTCCCTTTTCTTCCCAAGTAACAAGGATGACAAAACTTTGATCCTTGCTTTATGCCTAGCTAAGGGCGTAAAACTATAGCGCTTGTTGGGAGGAAACCCAATGAATAAATTTTATTTTTTCTTTTTGCTTTCTGTTCTTGAGTGTTAGCACAATTATGCTACTTTTATGATTGTGTTTTTTATGTTTTAATTAGTGTTTGTGCCAAGTAAAACCTTTAGGATCTTCTTGGGTGATAGTTGTTTGATCTTGCTGAGAAAACAGAAACTTTTACGCTCACGAAATTAATTTTCATTTTTTACCAGAGAGCGATAAAATACCCATTCCACTTGCAGTAGATCAATATACAAATTTCTCAGATTGTCCTAATTTTTCAGAATTTTTAGAGTTACAAAAGTATTCGAAATAGTCAGATTGCTTTAGACAGTTCTGTTTTGACAGATTGTGTTTTCTTTGTGTTGTGTCCTTATTTTGATGGCTCTATGGTTTTCTTTGATGAGTTTTTGCCATAGAAAAGTTGGAATACAGTAGATATAATACAAAAATAAAATATGAATTGGTTTGATACAGTACTTATGGTAGTGATTTACTATTCTTATACTAACGGATCTCATGAAGGTTTTGTTGAGTTTTGTGTGATTGAAGTTTTCTAGTTTTTGGTTATCTTACGATGGATGAAAGAAGGATAGAAGAGCCCAAGCTTGGGGATGCACCGACATCCCAAGCTATTATCGAAGAATGAGCAACCAACTAAGCTTGGGGATGCCCCCGAGTGGCATCCCCTCTTTCTTCTAACGACCATCGGTATTTTACTTGAAACTATATTTTTATTCGTCACATGATATGTGTTTTGCTTGGAGCGTCTTGTATGACACGAGTCTTTGCTTGTTTTATTTTGTGTTTTAAGTCATCAACCCTTGCTGGGCACACCTATTTGAGAGAGCCAAAATTATGTCATGACTTGTTAAAATTGCTCTGAATGCTTCACTTAAATCTTTTATGAGCTAGGACTTGCTCTAGTGCTTCACTTATATCTATTTGAGCACGGTGTGCTTAGTATTTTTGAATAAATGCTCTCTTGCTTCACTTATATTTATTTGAGAGTTAGTAAACCTTTGAAGAAATTCTCTCTTGCTTCACTTAAATTAATTTGAGAGAAAGAGAAAATTATTATGCTCATGATTTTCACTTATATTTGTTTGAGCTTATGAAAAGCAACATGTGAAAATTAGTCCCAAAGTGATAGATATCCAGGAAGGATAAAGAAAAAAATTCATGAAGATCATTGGACAAAATAAACTTGATTCTTAGGAATAGTTTTGAGATATGATGATGTGATATGTGAGTTATGTTGATGAGTAATTGTGCTCTAGTAGGAATATTGGTGTTAAGGTTTGTGATTCCCGAAGCATGCATGTATAGTCTCTCATTATGTTATGACATTGGGGCATGATTTATTTTTGATTGTCTTCCTTATGAGTGGCGGTCGGGGACAAGCCATGGTCTTTTCCTACCAATCAATCCCCCTAGGGGCATGCGTAGTAGTACTTTGCTTCGAGGGCTAATAAACTTTTGCAATAAGTATATGAGGTCTTTATGATTAATGTGAGTCCATGGATTATACACACTCTTACCTTTCCACAATTTTCTAGCCTCTATGGTACCAGGAATTGCCCTTTCTCACATGGAGACATGGTGCAAACTTCGCAGGTGCATCCAAACCCCGTAATATGATACGCTCTATCACACATAAGCCTTATTATATCTTCCTCAAAACAGCCACCATACCTACCTATTATGGTTTTTCCATGGCCATTCCGAGATATATTGCCATGCAACTTCCACCGCTTCCGTTTGATGACTTGAGCATTCATTGTCATATTGCTTTGCATGATCATATATCTGACATAGTGTTTGTGGCTCAGCCACCTTTCATCATTTTTCATACATGTTACACTAGATCATGGCACATCCTGGTACATGCCAGAGTCATTTATATAGTCATACTTTGTCATAGGTATTGAGTTGTAATTTTTATTTCTTTTGATTTATAAGTAAATAGAAGTGTGATGATCATCATTAATCATTTTTAGAGCAGTGCCCCAGTGAGGAAAGGATGATGGAGACTATGATTCCCCCACAAGTCGGGATGAGACTCCGGACAATGAGAGAGAGAAAAAGAGAAAGAAAAAAAGGAAAAAGGAAAAAAGGGAAAAGAAAGAAATAAAAATAAAAATAAATAAACAAAGAGAGAAGGGGCATTGTTAGTATCCTTCACCACAGTTGTGCTTCAAAGCAGCACCATGTTTTTCATATGGAGAGTCTCCTATGTTGTCACTTTCATATACTTGTGGGAATTTTTCATTATAGGATTAGATGCACACCCACATAGTTTCTTATTGAGCTTTCATACACTTATAGCTCTTAGTGCATTCGTTGCATGGCAATTCCTACTCCTCACATTGATATCGATTGATGGGCATCTCCATAGCCCATTGGTTAGCCGCATCGATGTGAGAGTTTCTACTTTTTGTCTTCTTTATATTTACCCCTATCATCATACTCTATTGCACCCGTAGTGCTATATCCATGGCTTGCGCGAGGGTTGAAAAAGCTGAAGCGCGTTAAAAAGTATGAACCAATTGCTCGACTTGTCATCGGGGTTGTGCATGATAAATAATTTGTGTTAAGAAGACCGATCATGACAAGACTATATGATTTTGTAGGGATAACTTATTTTAGCATTGATATTTTGAAAGACATGGTTGCTTGTTGATATGCTTGAGTATCTAAATTATTATGTCAAAACTAGACTATTGCTTTGAATCACATAGAAAGTCCAAATGTCCATGCTATAAAGAAAAGAATATGATATCACATGTTAAACAACATTCCACATCAAAAATTCTGTTTTTATCACTTACCTACTCGAGGACGTGTAGGAGTTAAGCTTGGGGATGCTGATACGTCTCCAACGTATCTACAATTTTTGATTGTTTCATGCTGTTTTATTATCCATCTTGGATGTTTTATAATCATTTTATATCATTTTTTGGTACTAACCTGTAACGCCCTTGATGCGGCTATATCTCCTACGTGTCGAAGCACGACTTAGAGGCATAACCGCATTGAAAGCTATGTCGCAAGTGAGGTAATCTTCACAACAACCCATGTAAATAAATAAAGGGGAAAATATACATAGTTGGCTTACACTCGCCACGTGACACAAATACATGAATAACATTACATTCATCCAAAACACTTATGGTCCGACTACGGTACCAAAATAAAGATCAACCCCCAAACGCGACAAAGTCCTCGATCGCCCCAACTGAGCACCACTACTGATCATCTGGGAAAGACACATAGTAACGGCGAGAGTCTTCGTCGAACTCCCACTTGAGCTCGGTCATATCATCTGGAATGGTATCATCGGTCCCTGCATCTGGTTTTGGAAGTAAACTGTGAGTCACGGGGACTCAACAATCTCACACCCTCGCGATCAAGACTATTTAATCTTATAGGTAAGGCAAGTTATGAAGTGGAGCTGTAGCAAGCGACTAGCATATATGGTGGCTAACCTATTCGCAAAAGAGAGCGAGAAGAGAAGGCAAAAGCACGGTCGAACAACTATGATCAAGAAGTGATCCTAGAACAACCTACGTCAAGCATTACCCCAACACCATGTTGACTTCACGGACTCCGTCGAGTAGAGACCATCACGGTTACACACGCGGTTGGTGCATTTTAATTAAGTTGAGTTTCATGTTATCTACAACCGGACATTAACAAATTCCCATCTACCCATAACCACGGGCACGGCTTTCGAAAGTTCAAATCCCTGTAGGGGAGTCCCAACTTAGCCCATCACAAGCTCTGACAGTCAATGAAGGATATTCCTTCTCCCAAGACAATCTGATCAGACTCGGCATCCCGGTTACAAGACATCCTCGACAATGGTAAAACAAGTCCAGCAACACCGCCCGAATGTGCTGACAAATCCTGATAGGAGCTGCACATATCTTGTTCTCAGGGCACACTCAGATGAGCCAGACGTCGGGTAGGCCAGCCCAGAGTTGCCCCTGGTAAAACCAAAGTTGGGCATTGCTAGAAGAGTTTTATTCAAGGCGAACTGTCAAGGGGTTCCCATTATAACCCAAACGTGTAAGGAATGCAAAATCCGGGAAGATAACACCGATAAGACGGAAACTAGGGTGGCAAGAGTGGAACAAAACACCAGGCATAAGGCCGAGCCTTCCACCCTTTACCAAGTATATAGGTGCATTCAGATAAACAAGATAATATTGTGATATCCCAACAATAAACAATGTTCCAAAAAGGAACGATCTCCAATCTTCACCTGCAACTAGCAACGCTATAAGAGGGGCTGAGCAAAGCGGTAACATAGCCAAACAATGGTTTGCTAGGACATGGTGGGTTAGAGGTTTGACATGGCAATTTGGGAGGCATGATAAGCAAGTGGTAGGTATCGTAGCATAGGCATAGCAAAAGAGCGAGCATCTAGCAAGCAAAGATAGAAGTGATTTCGAGGGTATGGTCATCTTGCCTGCAAAGATTTCAAAGTTGCCTTGATCCTCGAAAGCAAACTCAATGGGCTCCTCGTTCGCGAACTCGTCTCCTGGCTCTACCCAAACAAGAACAACAAGCAAAAGGGAACACAATCAACCACGTGCAATGCTCAAGCAACATGATGCAAACATGGTATGATATGCGGGATGCGGTATGTGATGCATATGCAAGATTTGGAAAGGAATGATTGAACCTAGCCTCAACTTGGAAAACAAATAGTGCCACTGGAAAGGTGAGGTGATTTCGGTCGAAATCGATATAAAGATCACCGGAATCGGATGCACGGTTTGGAAATGGCAAGCAAAACAAATACGGCACCGATCTGCAATAAACAGCAAGTGACCAACTAAATGCATCAAGATAAATATGATATAACACTCAAACATGGCAAAAAAATACATGGCAGGGATGCACTCATGATGCTTGACAAAAGATGAACACTGAGCTACGACTAAATCATCCATTAAGAGGTTCAAACAAGCATGGCAAAAGTGCAAATGATAACATGTTTCAGACTTAGTGAAATTAACACAAGTCTGGAATTTATCATTAGGAAGCAAACTTTAGAGCATGAAAACTACATGCTACAGGAACTTAACATGGCAAATCAAGGCATGGATGAAGCTACTCAAAGAACTTAACAAAATTCCCTTAGTGACCCTGAGCCAAAAGGGATCAGAAAATACAATTGCAAGCATGTGAACATGGCAAAAACATAAACATATTCAGACTTGGTGAAAAACTGGAGCATGCAAAACAGTTAACGAGTAGGCATGTTGACGAGCTCGATGCACTCACTACAGAGCATGGCATGACAAACTAAGCATACATCCATCAAGAAAATATGGCATAGAAGCTATACATGGCAAGAACAACAACATAGCATGCACGGATCAATAGCAACATCCTCGGCAAAATCGCTAAACATGTCAACAGTCTGCCAGGATCATTTTATAGCAAAAGTAGAGCTCGATTGACTCAAGCTAGGCTGATCCATAATTGCCAACAAAGGCATGGATGGATAGAGCACAACAATATTAACAAAACATCCTTACTGATCATCCTCAAAAGAGGCATGGATCACTAGGAAACAACATGAACATATGGCATAAAAACAATATCAGGACAAGGACTTGGTGAAATTCTAAGTCCCTGAAATCAGCATCAACGATTACGCTACTTTGCAAGCTTGTGCTAGTCACCACAAATATCACAAAAATACATGGAATAAACCCCTGTAAATATGGCATGGCATTTAACAAAACACATGTAGAGCTCAGGATCATAGCATGCACACATTAATCATGGCAAAAATGACAAAGGGCCATTTGCTGAAACAGATCTGACAAATTCCTCACATAGCCCTCTTTCAATAGCATTTCGGGCATTAAGATGAGCTCAAATGAAAATGATGCAATGAGATGAAATGATGTACTCGTCGAGACGAACATTTTGATATGGTACACGCACGAATCAGAGCTACGATGAGGGAGTTATGATGCTGTGAACATGAGCAAAAATTATAGAGCGAGAGGGAAAGTCAACCCTAGTTAGGGTTTACTGTAGCAGCGCGGATCCAGATCCGATCGGGATCTCGCCGGAAATGGAGGTTGCAGTGGCCGGAGACGCTGCGAAGCTCACCGGAGACGCTGTCGGCGTGGAGAAGAGGACCGGCCGGAGCTGGGGAAGACCCCGGCGACGGAGGGCGGCGAGGCGCGGTGGTCATCAGCGTCGGGGACGCGGCTGCGAGGTGCTGCGTGCGCCAGCGTGTAGGAGGTGACAGGGCAGAGCTACTCCGGCGCCAGTGATGCGTTGCGGTGGCGCAGATCGGAGGTAGGCGGCGGGGCAGAGCGGCAGGAGGGAGACGACCCGGGCGGCGGCGGCGGTGACCCGGGCCTCGGGGGCCCAGCGCGGGCTCGGCGGGCCTCGCGCGGGAGCGGCCGGCGGTGCCACATGGCGCTACGCCACTGGTGCGGGGCGGCGGCGCGATTTCGTCCGCCCGAGATGGAC
>NC_041382.1:142711363-142743498 GCF_002162155.2 Triticum dicoccoides | reverse complement strand
TGCCTCTGTGATGAAGTCATTTCCAAGAAGTTGACGTTCACCAGTCTCTTACCAGTTAAGAGGAGTATGGCACTTCCTGCCATAGAGAATTTCAAATGGGGCCTTGCCCGAACTCGCTTGAAAGCTGTTGTTGTAGGAAAACTCGGCATATGGGAGACAATCTTCCCACTTCATACCGAAAGAGATAACGCAAGCCATGAGCATATCTTCAAGAATCTGATTGACACGCTCGACTTGGCCACTAGTTTGGGGATGAAAAGCTGTGCTGAAACGGATGTTGGTGCCCATGGCCTTCTGAAAAGAATCCCAAAACTTGGAGTTGAAGGAGCTGAAGAAACAACTCGATATTCAAGAGCGAATGGGTCTCATCCGACCTAGTTCTTCTCCGTGGGGTTGTGGAGTTCTTTTTGTGAAGAAGAAGGATGGAACGGACCAACTCTATGTTGACTACCGTGCATTGAACAAGAGGACCATAAAGAACAAGTACCCACTTCCCAACATCAACGAGCTGTTCGAACAACTCAAAGGTGCTCAAGTATTCTCCAAGCTTGATCTCCGTATGGGCTATCACCAGATTTGCATTCGTGAACAAGATATCCCCAAGACAGCATTCAGCACAAGCTATGGTTCATATGAATACACTATCATGTCTTTTGCCTCGTCAACGCTCCGCCAACATTCTCTTGAATGATGAACTTCATCTTCAACCCCTACACAAATGACTTTGTCTTGGTCTACCTCGATGACATTTTGGTCTTTTCCAAGAACAAGGAAGATCATGCCAAGCACTTGCGTTTGGTGCTGGATAAGCTCAGAGAACATCAGTTCTACGCCAAGTTTTCAAAATGCGAGTTTTGGCTCGATGAGGTTCTCTATCTTGGGCATATCATCTCTGCCAAGGGCATAGCGGTGAATCCTGAGAAGGTGTCAGCAATTGTGAATTGGGAACCACCTCAGAACGTGAAGCAACTCCGTAGCTTCCTTGGTCTTGCAAGCTATTGTCGAAGGTTCGTTGAGAACTTCTCTAAGATCGCAAAGCCGCTTTCCAACCTTCTCTAGAAGCACATGAAGTACGTTTGGTATCCTGAATGTGACATCGCTTTCAACACCCTAAAAGAGAAGTTAGTTAATGCTCCAGTTCTGACTCCTCCTGATGAATCCAAACCGTTCGAGGTCTTCTGTGATGCCGCTCTTCAAGGTCTTGGTGCAGTGTTGATGCAAGAGAAGAAATTTATGGCCTATACTTCTCGCCAGTTGAAGCCCAATGAAAAGAACTACCCCACTCATGACCTCGAGTTGGCGGCAGTTGTGCATGCTCTTTTGACTTGAAGACATCTCTTATTGGGAAGAAAAGTGGACATCTTCACTGACCACAAGAGTCTCAAGTACATCTTCACTCAGCCTAATCTCAAACTCAGGCAGACTCATTGGGTCAAAATGATTCAAGATTATAATCCGAGCATCGAATATACTCCAGGAAAGGCCAATGTAATTGCTGACGCATTGAGCAGGAAGGCTTACTGCAACAGTCTGATTCTCAAGCCTTACCAACCCGAGCTTTGTGGAGCTTTCCACAAACTCAACCTGCAAGTTGTTCCTCAAGGTTTCCTCGCCAACCTCCAAGTCTCTCCTACTTTAGAAGATCAGATTCGCGAGGCTCAACTTCTTGATGCTATGGTGAAGAAGGTGAAGATTGGGATTGCCAAGAGTCAACCCAAGTACAAGTGCTATCGCCTTGATGACAAGGATACTCTATTCTTCGAGGATCGCATTGTTGTGCCTAAAGGTGATCTTCGTAAAGTCATTATGAATGAGGCTCACAATTCACTCCTCTCTATCCACCCTGGAAGTACAAAGATGTACCAGGACCTCAAGCAGTCGTATTGGTGGACTCGAATGAAGCGCGAGATTGCTTAGTTTGTCATACCAATGACCGAGCTCAAGTGGGAGTTCGACGAAGACTCTCGCTGTTACTATGTGTCTTTCCCAGATGATCAGTAGTGGTGCCCAGTTGGGGCGATCGGGGAGTTTGTCGCATTTGAGGGTTGATCTTTATTTTGGTACCATAGTCGGACCATGAGTGTATTGGATGAATGTAATGTTATTCATGTATTTGTGTGACGTGGCGAGTGTAAGCCAACTATGTATCTTTTCCCCTTTATTTATTTACATGGGTTGTTGTGAAGATTACCTCACTTGCGACATAGCTTTCAATGCGGTTATGCCTCTAAGTCGTGCTTCAACACATAGGAGATATAGCCGCATCGAGGGCATTACATAACCTGTTGACATAGTACGAAGTGGCAGTTCCTGTATTTTCAGTGTTTTTTACATCGCAGAAAATCAATATCAGACGGAGTCCAAATGCCATGAAACTTCACGGAGATTTTTTATGGACTAGAAGGAACATGTTGGGCTCTGGTTGCACCTGGGGGGAGTCCGGAGGAGGGGACAACCCACCAGGGCGCGCCAGGAGGCCCAGGCGCGCCCTAGTGGGTTGTGCCCACCTCGGGTGCCCCCTGGACCACCTCTTTGCTCTATAAATACCCCAAAAATACCAGAACCCTAGAGGAGTCGACGAAATATTCATCCAGCCTCCGTAGAGTCCATAACCACCAGATCCAATCTAGACACCATTCCGGATGGGGTTCACCACCTCCATTGGTGCCTCTCTGATGATGTGTGAGTAGTTCTTTGTAGACCTTTGGGTCCGTAGTTAGTAGCTAGATGGCTTTCTCTCTCTCTGAATTGTCAATACAATGGTCTCTTGGAGATCCATATGATGTAACTCTTTTTGCGGTGTGTTTGTTGGGATTTGATGAACTTTGAGTTTATGATTAGTCATATCTTTTTATATCCATGAAAGTTATTTGAGTATCTTTGATCTCTTATATGCATGATCTCTTATAGCCTCGTATTTCTTCTCCGATATTTGGGTTTGGTTTGGCCAACTTGATCTATTTATCTTGCAATGGGAAGAGGTTCCCGGTAGTGGGTTCGATCTTACGGAGCTTGATCCCAGTGACAGAAAGGGAACCGACACGTATGTATCATTGCTACAAAAAAAATAAAAAGATGGGTTCTATATCTACGCAATAGATAAACTGATATTGTCTACATCGTGTCATCGTTCTTATTGCATTACTCCGTTTTTTCATGAACTTAATACACTAGATGCATGCTAGATAGTGGTCCATGTGTGGAGTAATAGTAGTAAATGCAGGAAGGAGTCGGTCTACTAATCTTGGACGTGATGCCTATGTAATGATCATTGCCTGGATATCGTCATAATTATTTGAGGTTCTATCAATTGCCCACCAGTAATTTGTTTACCCACCATTTGCTATCTTTCTTGAGAGAAGCCACTAGTGAAACCTACGGCCCCCGAGTCTTCTTTCTCATATATTTGCTTGCGATCTACTTTTCCCTTGCATTTTTATTCAAATCTATTAAACCAAAAATACAAAAATACTTTGCTGCACTTTATTTATTTACGATCTATTATTGCAATCTACTACAAATTTCTAGCATCATTACCCGAAAGGGATTGACACCCCCGTTAACATGTCTGCTTGCGAGGTGTTGTTATTTGTGTGCAGGTGTTGTTTAAGTTGTATTGCTTGGTTCTTCTACTGGTTTGATAACCTTGGTTTCATCACTGAGGGAAATACCTACCTTCGCTGTGCTACATCATCCCTTCCTCTTTGGGGAAATACCGATGTAGTACTAGTAGACATGATTTTTGTGGTGCTATATTCAGGGAGCAATCATCAGCCCGCAGAGTTAGGTATGGTAGCACTGTTTGCTATCTTATCAGTGCGTAATGACTACTTCGCCACTGTGGTTACCCCTTGATCTATAAAAGGAGGCCCATGGAAACCGTGGAAAGGGTTAGAAGGATGGATAACTCACACCTCCATATACGCTTAGTCGCTGCTACCTGAGGCAACCCTTGCCGGGCAAGTGTACTATGCACCACAACCACCTTTCCACCATCAATCACCAAAGCAGGAGTAGGGTTTTATGCCTTGCAGCGGCCAAAACCTGGGTAAATTGCCCGTATGATCTCTGTCGCGCTGCCCCACGCTCGTCTACTCTTTGTGCGATGCGTCGCCCCCTGCCGAATGATTAGCCACAAGTATAGGGGATCGCAACAGTTTTCGAGGGTATATTATTCAACCCAAATTTATTGATTCAACACAAGGGGAGCCAAAGAATATTCTCAAGTATTAGTAGTTGAGTTGTCAATTCAACCACACCTGGAAACTTAATATCTGCAGCTAAGTGTTTAGTAGCAAAGTAATATGATAGTAGTGGTAACAGTAGCAAAAGGTAATGATAGCAAAAGTAATGTTTTTGGTATTTTGTAGTGATGATAGCAATAGCAACGGAAAAGTAAATAAGCGAAGAACAATATATGGAAAGCTCGTAGGCAATGGATCGGTGATAGAGAATTATGCCGGATGTGGTTCATCATGTAACAGTCATAACCTAGGGTGACACAGAACTAGCTCCAATTCATCAATGTAATGTAGGCATGTATTCCGAATATAGTCATACGTGCTTATGGAAAAGAACTTGCATGACATCTTTTGTCCTACCCTCCCGTGGCAGCGGGGTCCTAGCGGAAACTAAGGGATATTAAGGCCTCCTTTAAATAGAGTATCGGACCAAAGCATTAACACATAGTGAATACATGAACTCCTCAAACTACAGTCATCACCGGTAAGTATCCCGATTATTGTCACTTCGGGGTTAACGGATCATAACACATAATAGGTGACTATAGACTTGCAAGATAGGATCAAGAACTCTCATATATTGATGAAAACATAATAGGTTCAGATCTGAAATCATGGCACTCGGGCCCTAGGGACAAGCATTAAGCATAGCAAAGTCATAGCAACATCAATCTCAGAACATAGTGGATACCAGGGATCAAACCATAACAAAACTAACTCGATTACATGATAAATCTCATCCAACCCATCACCGTCTAGCAAGCCTACGATGGAATTACTCACGCATGGCGGTGAGCATCATGAAATTGGTGATGGAGGATGGTTGATGATGACGATGGCTTCCCCTCTCTGGAGCCCCGAAAGGACTCCAGATCAGCCCTCCCGAGAGGTTTTAGGGCTTGGCGGCGGCTCCGTATCGTAAAACACGATGAATCCTTCTCTCTATTTTTTTCTCTCCGAAACCAAATATATAGAGTTGGAGTTGAGGTCGGAGGAGCTCCAGGGGGCCCACGAGGTAGGGGGCGCGCCCTAGGGGGGCAGGCACCCCCACCCTCATGGACAAGTGGTGGGCCCCCAGGTCTTCATCTTTTGCAAGGATTTTTTATTATTTCCAAATAGACGTTCTGTGAACTTTCAGGTCATTCCGAGAACTTTTGTTTCTGCCCATAAATAATACCATGGCAATTCTGCTGAAAACAGCGTCAGTCCGGGTTAGTTCCATTCAAATCATGCAAGTTAGAGTCCAAAACAAGGGAAAAAGTGTTTGGAAAAGTAGATACAACGGAGACGTATCAACTCCCCCAAGCTTAAACCTTTGCTTGCCCTCAAGCAATTTAGTTGACAAACTGAAAGTGATAAAGAAAAACTTTTACAAACTCTGTTTGCTGCTGTTGTTTTAAATATGTAAAGCCAGCATTCAAGTTTTTAGAAAATATTATGAACTAACCATATTCACAATAACGCAGAGGTCTCATGTTTACTCATATCAATGGCATAATCAACTAGCGAGCAATAATAATGAATCTCGGATGACAACACTTTCTCAAAACAATCATAATATGATATAACAAGATGGTATCTCGCTAGCCCATTCTGAGACCGCAAAACATAAATGCAGAGCACCTTTAAAGATCAAGGACTGACTAGACATTGTAATTCATGGTAACAAAGATCCAGTCAAGTCATACACAATGTAAACTAACAGTAATGAATGCAAATGACAGTGGTGCTCTCCAACTGGTGCTTTTTAATAAGAGGATGATGACTCAGCATAAAAGTAAATAGATAAGCCCTTCACAAAGGGAAGCAGGGATTTGTAGAGGTGCCAGAGCTCGGTTTTGAAATAGAGGTGAATAATATTTTGAGCAGTATACTTTCATTGTCAACATAACAACCAAGAGATGGCAATATCTTCCATGCTACACACATTATAGGCGGTTCCCAAACAGAATGGTAAAGTTTATACTCCCCCTCCACCAACAAGCATCAATCCATGGCTTTCTCGAAATAACGAGTGCCTTCAACTAACAAGAGTCCCAGGGCGAGTTTTGTTTGCAATTATTTTGATTTAGTTTGCATAAAGCATGGGACTGGGCATCCCGGTGACCTGCCACTTTCTCGTGAGTGAGGAGCGGAGTCCACTCCTCTTGAGAATAACCCGCCTAACATGGAAGATACGGATAACCCTAGTTGATACATGAGCTATTCGAGCATACAAAACATGATATTTATTTGAAGGTTTAGAGTTTGGCACATACAAATTTACTTGGAACGGCAGGTAGATACCGTATATAGGTAGGTATGGTGGACTCATATGGAATAACTTTGGGGTTTGTAGAGTTGGATGCACAAGCAGTATTCCCGCTTAGTACAGGTGAAGGCTAGCAAAAGATTGGGAAGCGACCAGCTAGAGAGCGACAACAGTCATGAAAAAGCATTAAAATTAATCAACACCGAATGCGAGCATGAGTAGGATATAATGCACCATGAACATAAATATCGTGAATGCTATGTTGATTTTGTTTCAACTACATGCATGAACATGTGCCAAGTCAAGTCACTTAAATCATTCAGAGGAGGATACCACCCTATCATACCACATCACAACCATTTTAATAGCATGTTGGCACGCAAGGTAAACCATTATAAGCTCCTAGCTAATCAAGCATGGCACAAGAAACTATGATCTCTAGTTGTCATTGCAAACATGTTTATTCATAATAGGCTGAATCAGGAACGATGAACTAATCATATTTACAAAAACAAGAGAGGTCGAGTTCATACCAGCTTTTCTCATCTCAGTCAGTCCATCATATATCGTCATAATTGCCTTTCACTTGCACGACCGAATGATGTGAATAATAATAGTAGTGCACGTGCATTGGACTAAGCTGGAATCTTCAAGCATTCAATAAATAGGAGAAGACAAGGCAATATGGGCTCTTTTGTCAGATCAACAATAATGCATATAAGAGCCACTTCAACAATTTAATCATGGTCTTCTCCTATCGACCCCCAAAGAAAAGAAAAGAAATAAAATTATTTACATGGGAAAGCTCCCAACAAGCAAAAGAAGAACAGGAAATCTTTTTGGGTTTTCTTTTTAATTACTACTACAAGCATGGAAAGTAAACTAATTAAAAGCTACAACTAATTTTTTGGTTTTTCTTAAGGTTTATTAACCACACAAGAAGAAAGCACAAAAGGGAAATAAACTAGCATGGATGATACAATGAAAAAGTATGAGCACCGACATCTAGCAATGAGTGTGTGAACATGAATGTAATGTCGGTGAGAAATACATACTCCCCCAAGATTAGGCTTTTGGCCTAAGTTGGTTTATGGCCACGACTTGCCTGGCGGATATCCATAATAATAGTCGGGGTCGTACTGAGATGCAGCGGCTATCGCCTCCTGAGCTGCAGCGTGGCAACGTGCGGCCTCCGCCCTCCTTTCGTACTCATATGCCTCCTCTCTGGTAATAACATATCTTCCTTTTGCCAGATAGTCAAAGAAGGCAGGAGCAGGGAGAGTAATACGGACAGCACGACGTCTGCCAAAGATTAAGCGATACTGGAGAGGTGATTCATTCCTCTCGACAAACTGGCGGTGAACCATAGCCTCACAATCCAAATAAGCAGGAGGCAACTCAATATCATCTTCATGTATGGCTATACGAAGAAAATTAGCTATGTGGGTTGCATAAATTCCACCAAAGAAATCTCCATTAAATCTATTAAGATGCAATCTACGTGCAACAATGGCTCCCAAATTATAAGATTTATCTCCTAACACAGCACTCCTAAGAATACTGAGGTCAGGGACACACATGTGACATGCCTTATCTTTACCATTAATGCATCTACCTATGAAGAGAGCAAAATAATGTATAGCAGCACTACTAGAATCTGGCACTTTGCCATCTACCATGGCAGATGGCAAAGGCATGGTCGGCGGATGGCAAAGGCTTTTCCATCTGCCAGCAGATGGCAAACAGTTTGTCTGAAACCATGCCGGCAAAGGCTTCTTTGCCGTCTGCTGGCTAATGGAAAAGAGCCTGTGCCTTTGCCATCAGCTGGCATATGGCAAAGCCTCTTAAAGGGGTTAGCCCCGTTAGAAGGCTAACGACATACTTTGCCGTCTGCCAGCAGAAGGAAAAGGCTGCACGCTGTTTGCTGTCTGCCAGCAGATGGCAAAGGCTGCATGCTTTGCCGTCTACCAGCAGATGGCAAAGTGACTATATTGCCCCATTTAATTTTGTTTTTCTTATATCAGTTCATTTTCACAGAAAATCAAACACAAATATATTTATATGACCAATATAGCATATTCAACACATATTACCAATAGTCATGAACACATATATATCCAACACATGTTGCCAATAGTAGCAAGTTTCATCCGTACATATACATAGTTTCATCAATATTACACAGTTTCATCCATAGGTAGCAAGTTTCACAAGGTCAAAACAAAAACTAAATACAAGCACTCCATCAACCCAAGCTTCCGCGATCTTAAGCAAATCTGTAAAATGGGAAAGAAGAAAGTTAGAAGAAGAAGACTAGAAGAAGAAGATTATTATGATGCGGAAATATGCATGGATTGTCAAAACCTGCATTATCCTACTATCACTAGTACAACAAAGCTGCAGGTTGGCATAGTTCATGAACCATGTACATCATGACAAATACAATATCATCCAATGCTCGACTATGAACAAAATTAAACAATTACACCTCACAAAGGCGGAGCATAGAACCAACAAGCAAGTAGGAGGGGTATAAGAGGACGTGAGGAGCTCACCGGAGGGGGTTCTAGCCTAGGCTGAGCTTCATCACCATGGATGCGGCTAGGGGAATCAGACGAGCCTACCATCATAGGAGCGGCAGCACCACCACCGCCAAAACTGGAATGGCCAGAGCGAATCGCCATCATATGGGTCACCACCACCGAATGATCTTGCAAGGTGTAAAGTCTCCACATTTCAGTATAAACTAGTGGCGTCAAGAAACAAGCAGTAGCATTCTAGTAACTGATGATTAGTAGACAAAAACAGGAAATAGATCGCACCAGTAGAAAAGTCCACTGCCGCAAGTCCTAAACATTTCATTCAGATCATATATGAAACTCACTAGTTTCTCCATTCTGAAAGCTGGGACGATAGATGCCTTCAAGTCTGCGAGTGCAAAGAGCGAGGTGGGGATCAGTAAATATCAAGGATGTTGTTGTTCTGGGTTAAGCTAAGTAAAAAATCAAGGGCATACCAGATTCAAGTCAACAAAAATTAACATGTGTACATCTTGCGTAGACTATCATCATTTATGAAAGAAATACAAAACAAAATATGCAAAAGCTGTACAATGGTTAAGTGCTCACATTTAAATGCTCAAGATGCAGAACGCTTATTTACAATAGTTTAGGTTTTTAAATTTGTCATCTTGAAGCATCACACTAGCAAATGACATGAAAGATCACAGGAAATAACACTGTCCCCTGATCAAGTATACTCTAAGCATCAAAAAAGTCAAACAAGCTCATTGTGCATTTTCTTTTTCAGCATGAGACACAATAAAATGTCTAGAAAATCTATTGATGGCATCAGTCCCAAATTCTATCTGGTGTGCTAGTAAATCTGGATGATTGATGAACATCAAACATATCAAGAAAAAGAGTACACAAGGCATCAACCTAATTCCAACAAGCAAATCTATTATATAATTAAGACAAGAGACAAATAAGGCATCACATTGATCCACATATGCTAATATTATTTCCACTGTTTGATTAAAATAATGATGGCTGAGATTTAAAAGATTTTATGTAACATCCTAACGTGTATCTACCACGATATTGCACCATCACGTATAAACATATATGTGGTACATGTGCGCGAGAAAAAAGGTCAGCACGATCGTGGTCTATGTAGAGTCCATGAAGGATTCAAATAGAAACTATACCAAATGTGTGTACGTTGGACTCTAGAACGGATTCTAAAGTCACCGGAGCGTTACATGTACACGGGGTGCATGCATGTAATTACTGTCTGCTAATTAAATGAAAAATAATACTACGGCCGAGGCATATGCATGTAGTGGTAATCAAATGGACTCCACTGCTACTAGATGGTTAAGCTAGCTGTCACCCGGCCGGCCGGCCGAGGCATATGCATGCAGAATAGCCCTGCCTATGGAGACATGACCTAACACCCGGCAACTTAAGTTGAAAAATAAATTTAAATAACCACTATATTTTCTCAAAATACCAGGTTGAGGACTTACTCTATGGCGCCGATAATCTAAACGACCTAGATCGACCACTCACATATTAGGTGATCAACGAGACCATGCCTCGCATGATACATCAGAATACTGGAATTATATAGACTTTACAAAAAATATATTATTAAACAATATTACTCCCTCAGATCTGTCACTGTGTTAGTACATCTTTACAAAAAATATATGATTAAACAATATCAAAATAATTTATGACACGCTTAAATCAATAATTAATATACAACTCTTATTAGGTGGATAGGAAGTACATGCCTATTTTATGTAAAACGTATATTCTAATTTATTTATGAAATATAAAATACGAAATGAGAGCAAGTGCATGCAATTGGGTTTCTGTACTTTGTCCAACAAGCAAAAATGAATACATAATTATGTTTCCTAACTTGGACAAAGGAACACTAGAAATTTTATTAAGATGAGCATGTGTGAAAGCTTTGGAACATAGAATTGCGCTAAGTGAGGAAACAATGCAATTTAACCAATGTAATTTTTTTGCGGGAGCAACCAAAGTCTTACGAGAAAGATAACATGCAGCATATTCAGATACTAGGGCGTGTGGAGTAGTGGAAGAGAGTGAATAGTGCGTATAGTTTTGCATATTCAGCCACCAACGTCAATACCATCAGCTCATTGTTATCACACATGATCCAAAGTAAGAACATTCGTGAAAAAATTCATCAAGAGGAAATTGTATATCTCAAGATGTACATGATGAACATGGTTATATCATTAACACAAGCACAATGGTATCTAGCAAGCATGGAATCAAATACCGAATTCATGGACCTGATGATATGGGCAAGAGAAAATAGTTGATAGATGCTAGCACGTTATGTGTGAAAGCGCACGTATCACAAAAATAACTAAAAATGATATCATAGGCACACCAGCAAATTTTGCAAGCAGTAAACTAGGTAAATTTTGAATCTTTTCAGATCTGTAACTAATTATGGGATTTATCAAAACAAATAAAGAAAGACAAGATTTTTAAGAGAGTATGTTAGGAATATTTAATAAACACCAGCGGCAATTACATTGCCTGGATCGCCAACCCACATAGATAACTAGAGTAAGATGAACATATGGGACTCATCTTCATACATTGTGTTGCGCAAATCAATAATCATGACTACAATATCACCAACAATGGAGCATGCAAAACAAAGCTAAATCTTACTCTTTCACAAAATTTCATTAAAAATACCCCAATGGACTGGGACAAGTGTAACTAAGAATGTTTGAAGAATATGGAATGAAACACAATACATTGGTGTTCTGCAGTCACATACCAAGCTCCTTATGAGCAAATACTAATAGAAAAAATAATATCAAAATAAATTAATGTTTGCCAAAGCATACATACCGGCCACACCCTATCAATGTTTCTTTACTGGTTAATATAGGTGTGATAATGTGCCAAATAATTGATTGCAAAAATTGCATGGATGCAATGGGAAAATAACATGCTGAGGAACAACATGAAAAAAAGTTTTAGCATGGCAAACTTTGTCCATATGTTTTGGTATATTAATTTCTATGTGTACCTAAATCGCATGCTAACATTAATGAGAAAATTGAATAAATATAAAAGGAAACAAGTATAGCACAATGAAAATCTAGCTGCGCAAATGCGCGGGACACACTGCTAGTTAACTCAATTTAAAGAGATAGATGACAACTAAAAACTAACACTAAATCTATAAGGTTCAGTACAACGGAGTTGGGGCAGAGCCACTGCACAATACTGTATCGAGGCAGCAACCTAATTTCAGTAAGCAAATTAACTGAATTGAAAGAGATAAATCTTGTTTGCTTCTTGGCACCCCACACTCTACTCCACTACAGATGTACCCGAACTAATTTGCAATCAACCCTGAATAGTAAGTAGAGTAGATTTCAGAAATCTGGAACTAAACTAACCTAATTAATCATAACGAGGTGGCATGCATAGAAATCTAGAACTAAACTAAGAACTTCGAATTAAAAGAGGAGAAGCAAAGGTTCAGGAATTAGTTGCTCCCCTGCCGACGCATTGGTTGTCGAGGTTGAGGAGGTTGTGTCCATGGCCGCACCATCGACCTGAGCTGCAACCCAGCATCCACCGCAGACCCGTCTTTGCGCTCGAAAGAGACGACCGCTTCAGACCCCTCCTAGCTCCCCTTCGACGGTGGTCTCCTCCTTGTTCATCTGCCTTGCTATGGCTTCAGGGTGGCAGGACAGGCCGTCCCTTGTCACTGGGCGTCGTCGTCCATGGACAGATCTAGCCACTCCATGGCGTCCGGGCAGGGGAGGAAGTGGCCATCCTGTCCATGGCGTCCCGGTGCTCGAGCAACGACGGATCAGAGAGTTAGAGGGGACATGGTAAAGAAGATAAGGAAGGAGGGATGTGGCAAGGGAAGAGAGGCGATCTGACTCACCGAAGCAACGCTGGAGCCACACCAGCTACGCGGTAGCCCAAACCCTAGTGAATCGGTGTTTTTCGAATGTAACTCATCCCTTGGCAGAATATTGCTGTCATATTCACAACGGAAGAGTTCCTGTCCAGCTGACAATGCAGATGATGGAGATGCTGATAAGCAGATCAGCAGTATTCTGCATTTTTTTACCTGGCTCGTATCAATGCATGTTAATTGCATTCAGCTAGAAAGTAGAGTACAATCCTGATAATTACATTCAGCTACTGAAATAAGGTAAGACAATATTCTGCCAATCATCACCCACTGGTAAACGATGATCTCACAAGGTAAGACTACAGACAATGAACTCAAGGAGATGTATGTAACTAGCAGCTGTGCACTCACCTGCCATTCCATGAATAACCTGCAACTACTCTCACCCACTGGTCAATATTCCAACTAATATTATGAAGCCTCAGCTTACAAGAACACATTTGAGTTTAAGGTGATTGGTTATATCTCCGTGATCATGTTCATTCTGAAAAGCTTTATTCCATAGCATGACCCAATAAACAAATGTATGTCAGTTTAAGGAATAGAGAGGTCCTATATCATGGGAAAACAGAGCATGTGAGCATCAGCATACACACTGCCTACAAGCACATGCCCGCAGCCCCGTGGCAACAATCGTTCAGTTTGCTCTAGTGCAACCAAAGAGGCGAAGAGCACCAAATACAGTTTACGGTGAAAAGACATATCTATCATCTCCAGTTTCATATCACAAACACACATACTGGATCAACTAATCTGGATCATGAACTTACTTTTGCACCTTATTTCAAAAATTCTGTAGCAAATGGTCAGTAACTTCACCTTTACTTCTCCAATTGTGTTGTCACACAACAGGCCTGGTTCTGTCCTCCTTGAGAATGAACAGGGAATCGCACAAAGAGGGAGCCCCGCTCGTCTGCGGGGACAAGCGCGGAGGTGGCCCTGGCTGGGGCGATGGCGGGGGTCGGGACGGACGAGGCCCGCGCCGGGCCCCGCTGGACTATCCCGCCGTCATCGTCGGAGTAGAATGAGGAGGCGGCCTTGGATGAGGCGAGGAGGGCGGCGAGCGGGGAGGAGGCCGTTGCGCCCTGAGTGCGGCCGCGGCGGCGGATGTGGCGGCGGCGAGCGTGCGCGAGCTGGAGAGGATGGAGTGGCGGCGAGATTGCATCTGGGGGTGGGAACGATGGAGTGGGATGGGATAGGGTTTGGGTGGTTGGGCTGCCCGGAGGGTGGGGGTTCTTTTTTGTTTCTTTCTCTTTTTTTGTTTAGATAAATGGGATGGATGGATGGATGGATGGATGCCATGTCATCAATCCATGACACAAACATTTCAACCAATGAGAACAAAAATAACCCCACAGTTTTTTTATCTGGAAAAAAAATAACCCCATCTCTTTGCCATCTGCTAGCAGATGGCAAAGAATCTTTGCCGTCTACTGGTAGATGGCAAAGAGGTGGGGCTGGCATGCCGTTACACTCTTAACGGCCACATGATTTGCCAACCTCTTTGCCATCTGCTGGCAGATGGCAAAGATTATTTGCCATCCACTAGCAGATGGCAAAAAATTGGCTGATGGCAACCATGTTCTTTGCCGTCTGTCAGTTCTTTGCCATCTGTTTTTATAAGCAGATGGCAAAGACGTTCTTTTCCATCAGTTGGCAGATGGCAAAGAGCTGGCTGATGGCAAATTCCCTGTTTCCAGTAGTGCAGGAAAGTGAATGCTCCCTATGGTAGCTTGTGTTATATCTCTAGATTCCTCCATAGTTATACTAGCAAGAAAATCTCTAAATTCAGATTTGCGAGGTTCCCTGACACTACCCCATTGTGGAAGTTTGCAAGCAGTGGTAAAATCCTCTAAGTCCATAGTGTAAGAATTTTCATAAAGATCAAACATGACAGTTGGAGAATTACGTGAAGATGAAAATTCAAACCTCCTCACAAAGAAACTAGTGAGATAGTGATACTGGCTGCACTTCTCTTCCTCGAAGCTCACAAGATCAGCATTACGCAAATATGCGTTAAATTCTTCCTTAATTCCCACACGATCCATAAAGTTTTCCGAAGGCCATTCACAAGGACGCACTAGAGCGTCTCTTGGTGGCTCTTCATCAACATCACACATTGCAATCCTGGGTCCTTGCTTCCTTGAAGAACCACCTTGGTACATTTTCCTAAGCATATTTCTTTCTCTGATTTTTTTTGAAATTTTTAGTAACTTCAAAATAAAAGTAAACCAAACTCAACAAAATTGATAGCAACTACTCCTACAAGTTCCTGGAGCCTATATCATGCATCAAAACTACTTTTGACCATATAAATTTGACATGCAAGCTCAAGAACAGGGGCACCTAAGCAGCACAAATTTGCAATGAATAAAGCACTAGAACAAAAACTAGTTGGACCAATGGAGGAGTCACATACCAAGGAACAATCTCCCCAAGCAGTTTTATGAGAGGTGCTTTGAGCAAGGAGATCGAAAATGGCAGCAAAATGAGCTTGGACTCAGGTTTGAGCTGGATATTCGTGTTTGTGGGAGGAAGGAGTGTGTGGGTGCAGGAATAAGTGGAGGAGGGCCACCGTGGGCCCATGAGGCAGGGGGCGCACCCTCCACCCTCGTGGCCAGGTGGATGCCCCCCTACTGTGTTCTCGGTGCCAAATATTCTCAAATATTCCAGAAAAAATCATATTTAAATTTCAGGGCATTTGGAGAACTTTTATTTTCGGGGTATTTTTATATTGCACGGATAGTTTAGATAACAGACAGAAAAATTCTATTTTCATTTTATTTAATATAAATAACAGAAAGTAAAAGGAGGGTACAGAGAGTTGTGCTTTCTAACTTCATCCATCTCATGATCATCAAAAGGAATCCACTAACAAGGTTGATCAAGTCTTGTTAACAAACTCATTCCGAATAACATGGAACCGGAGAAATTTCGAATAACACTATGTTACCTCAATGGGAATATGCACATCCCCAATAATAAGAATATCATATTTCTTCTTGACAGTAGGAAGAGGAAATTCAAAACCTCCAAATATAAGTGATGCAATTTTTCCAATAGAGTTGATACTATGAACTTGAGGTTGTTTCCTCGGAAAGTGTACCGTATGCTCATTACCATTAACATGAAAAGTGACATTGCCTTTAGTGCAATCAATAACAGCCCCTGCAGTATTTAGAAAGGGTCTTCCAAGAATAATAGACATACTATCGTCCTCGGGAATATCAAGAATAACAAAGTCCGTTAAAATAGTAATGTTTGCAACTACAACAGGCACATCCTCACAAATACCGATAGGTATAGCATTTCATTTATCAGCCATTTGCAAAGATATTTCAGTAGGTGTCAACTTATTCAAATCAAGTCTATGATATAAAGAGAGAGAGGCATAACACTACACCGGCTCCAAGATCACATAAAGAAGTTTTAACATAGTTTCTTTTAATGGAGCATGGTATAGTGGGTACTGCTGGATCTCCTAGTTTCTTAGGTATTCCACCTTTAAAACTATAATTAGCAAGCATGGTGGAAATTTCAGCTTCCGGTATCTTTCACTTATTGGTAACAATTTCTTTCATATACTTAGCATAAGGATTCATTTTAAGCATATCAGTTAATTGCATACGCAAAAGTATATGTCTAATCATTTCAACAAAGCGCTCAAAATCCTCATCATCCTTTTTCTTGGATGGTTTTGGAGGAAACAGCGTGGATTTCTGAACCCATGGTTCTCTTTCTTTACCATGTTTCCTAGCAACAAAGTCATTCTTATCATAACATTGATTCTTCGATTGTGGGTTATCAAGATCAACAGCAGGTTCAATTTCTATATCATTATTATTACTAGGTTGAGCATCATCATGAACATTATCATTAACATTATCACTAGTTTCAGGTTCATTACTAGATTGTGTTTCAGCATCAGAAATAGAAATATCATTTGGATTCTCATGTGGTTGAGCAATAGGTTCACTAGAAGCATGCAAAGTCCTATCATTTTTCTTTTTCTTCCTTTTAGAAGGACTAGGTGCATCTATATTACTTCTCTGAGAATCTTGCTCAATTATCTTAGGGTGGCCTTCAGGATACAAAGGTTCCTGAGTCATTCTACCACCTCTAGTCATGACTCTAACAACATTATCATTTTTTTTACTATTCAATTCATTGAGCAAGTCATTTTGAGCTTTAAGTACTTGTTCTACTTGAGTGGTAACCATAGAAGCATGTTTACTAATAAGTTTAATTTCACCTTTGACATTAGCCATATAATCACCCAAGTGTTCAAGCATATTTGAATTGTATTTCAATTATCTACCAAAATAAGCATTGAAGTCTTCTTGCTTAACAATAAATTTATCAAACTCGTCTAAGCATGGGCTATCAAACTTAGTAAATGGGATTTTAGCTTTATCATATCTATAGAGAGAATTTACCTTTACTACCTGTGTCGGGTTATCAAGACCATGAGTTTCTTCAATAGGTAATGGATTAAGATCATATGTTTCTTCAACAGGCGGTAAATTAAGACCATGTATTTCTTCAATAGGAGGTAAATTCTTAACATCTTCAGCTTTAATACCTTTTTCTTTCATAGATTTCTTTGCCTCTTGCATATCTTCAGGACTGAGAAATAGAACACCTCTCTTCTTCAGAGTTGGTTTAGGAATAGGCTCAGGAAGTGTCCAATTATTTTAATTTGTCAACATATTATTCAATAGAATTTCAGCTTCATCCGGTGTTCTTTCCCTGAAAACAGAACCAGCACAACTATCCAGGTAATCTCTGGAAGCATCGGTTAGTCTATTATAAAAGATATCAAGTATTTTATTTTTCTTAAGAGGATGATCAGGCAAAGCATTAAGTAACTTGAGAAGCCTCCCCCAAGCTTGTGGGAGACTCTCTTCTTCAATTTGCACAAAATTATATATATATCCCTTAAGGCAGCTTGTTTCTTATGAGCAGGTAAATATTTAGCAGAGAAGTAATAAATCATATCCTGGGGACTACAGACACAACCAGGATCAAGAGAATTAAACCATATCTTAGCATCACCCTTTAATGAGAACGGAAATATTTTAAGGATATAAAAGTAACGAGTTCTCTCATCATTTGTGAACAGGGTGGCTATATCATTTAATTTAGTAAGATGTGCCACAACAATTTCAGATTCATAGCCATGAAAAGGATCAGATTCAACCAAAGTAATTATATCAGGATCAATAGAGAATTCATAATCCTTATCAGTAACACAGATAGGTGAAGTAGCAAAAGCAGGGTCAGGTTTCATTCTAGCATTAAGAGATTGCTTCTTCCATTTAGCTAATAACCTCTTAATTTCGTATCTATCTTTGCAAGCTAAAATAGCTAAAGCAGCTTCTTTTTCAAAAACATAACCCTCAGGAATAACACGTGATTCATATTCATTAGAGGGAGAGTCTTCATCATCACTTTCATCAATATTATCAGATTCAATATTTTCACTCTCTCTAACCCTAGCAAGTTGTTCATCAAGAAATTCACCAAGTGGCACAGTACTATCAAGCATAGAAGTAGTTTCATCATAAGTATCATGCATAGCAGAAGTGGCATCATCAATAACATGCGACATATCAGAACGAAGAGTAGAAGCAGGTTTAGGTGTCACAAGCTTACTCAAAACAGAAGCTAAATCAAGTGCAGAGCTAGATGGCAGTTCCTTACCTCCCCTCGTAGTTGAGGGATAAATCTTGGTTTTTGGATCTCTCAAGTTCTTCAAAATGATAAGCAGATATAAATCCCAAGTGACTCAAAGAATAGAGCTATGCTCCCCGGCAATAGCGCCAGAAAATAGTCTTGATAACCCACAAGTATAGGGGATCGCAATAGTTTTCGAGGGTAGAGTATTCAACCCAAATTTATTGATTCGACACATGTGGAGCCAAAGAATATTCTCAAGTATTAGTAGTTGAGTTGTCAGTTCAATCACACCTGGAAACTTAATATCTGCAGCAAAGTGTTTAGTAGCAAAGTAATATGATAGTAGTGGTAACGGTAGCAAAAGGTAATGATAGCAAAAGTAATGTTTTGGTATTTTGTAGTGATGATAGCAATAGCAACGGAAAAGTAAATAAGCGAAGAACAATATATGGAAAGCTCGTAGGCAATGGATCGGTGATAGAGAATTATGCCGGATGCGGTTCATCATGTAACAATCATAACCTAGGGTGACACAAAACTAGCTCTAGTTCATCAATGTAATGTAGGAATGTATTCCGAATATAGTCATACGTGCTTATGGAAAAGAATTTGCATGACATCTTTTGTCCTACCCTCCCGTGGCAGCGGGGTCCTAGCGGAGACTAAGGGATATTAAGGCCTCCTTTTCATAGAGTACCGGACCAAAGCATTAACACATAATGAATACATGAACTCCTCAAACTATGGTCATCACCGGTAAGTATCCCGATTATTGTCACTTCGGGGTTAACGGATCATAACACATAATAGGTGACTATAGACTTGCAAGATAGGATCAAGAACTCTCATATATTGATGAAAACATAATAGGTTCAGATCTGAAATCATGGCACTCAGGCCCTAGTGACAAGCATTAAGCATAGCAAAGTCATAGCAACATCAATCTCAGAACATAGTGGATACTAGGGATCAAACCCTAACAAAACTAACTCGATTACATGATAAATCTCATCCAACCCATCCCCGTCCATCAAGCCTATGATGTAATTACTCACGCATGGCGGTGAGCATCATGAAATTGGTGATGGAGGATGGTTGATGATGACGATGGCGACGGATTCCCCTCTCCGGAGCCCCGAACGGACTCCAGATCAGCCCTCCTGAGAGGGTTTAGGGCTTGGCGGCGGCTCCGTATCATAAAACGCGATGAATCCTTCTCTCTGAAACCAAATATATAGAGTTGGAGTTGAGGTCGAAGGAGCTCTAGGGGGCCCACGAGGTAGGGGGGTGCGCCCTAGGGGGGCAGGCGCGCCCCCCACCCTCGTGGACAGGTGGTGGGCCCCCTAGTCTTCATCTTTTGCAAGGATTATTTATTATTTCCAAATAGACATTCCGTGAAGTTTGAGGTCATTCCGAGAACTTTTGTTTCTGCACATAAATAATACCATGGCAATTCTGTTGAAAATAGCGTCAGTCCGGGTTAGTTCCATTCAAATCATGCAAAGTTAGAGTCCAAAACAAGGGCAAAAGTGTTTGGAAAAGTAGATACAATGGAGACGTATCACCGAACTAGCAAGGGGCCTCCTGGTCCCATAGGTGGATGCGGTTTCCCGTGACACCTCGTTACAGTGGTCATCCATGTCATTGCATAATTTGGGTACACAAAGGAGACTACAGCACACCCACACTTCTTAATCGAGCAAATTCAGCAATTAAACAGAGCTTGCTAGCCTAGACATTACTCTAACAAATTAAAGACCGGCGCTCTTAATTAAACAAAACAAAGAGTACTACTATGGCTGGTGCTCGTCGATCTCCACCGCCTCCTCCATGTCCAGCTCACGCCCGATGGTCTCCTAGGGAAGGGGCTCCATGGCATCCATCGCACCATACTAGGCAAGCATCTCTCCATCCGCATCCGCCATCTCTTTGGAAAAGGCCGCCACGAGCTGGGCGTGGGCGACCGTGATCTGGTCTTGGACGGGCTCCGTCGTCGCAAGGTATGCGGTGGAGGAACAGACGGATGCTCGAACGCTCTTGGTGATTGCCAATTCTTCGACCGCGGGTTGCCGACCGTTGTCGGAGAAGCTTCGTTCAATTTGTGCCGTGACGGCCATGAGCTGGGCATGGGCGGCTCAACATGGTCGTGGGCGGCCTCCATCAGGGCTAAGGCTGCCGCTGCGGAACGGACAGCTGTTGTGCCGGCTTCGCCAGTTGCTATCCCCGAGGCAGATGTTGCTGCCACCACCTGATTAGCAACAACGGCAGTTTAGGCTGCCTTGGTCACCCGGTCGTAGATTCCGGCCGCGCTCATGCACCTTGTTAGCACGCGCATGGTGGCTGCGGCCGCGCTCTCACCGGAGTGGGCTGCCGAAGTTTCCCTCATGACGCGGGTCCACGTGCCCATCTTTCACCGGCGACGGTTGAACAGTGAAATGATATTTGGGGAGCGAGGTAGTGTGCTTGACACACCGGCTGTGGACTATAGCCGACACACTTTCTCGTGTAAGCCATAGGCATACTATACACCGACGATGCTCCAAGATATTTTGTACCGCATCTCACACAGTTGGTGATAATAAACTGTGTGGGATCTACTTGATTTTTCATCTTGATTTGAATTACATAATGGGGTCACAACGGCAATGGACGGTGTTTGAATTGCTAGACCTTTTATCTGAAGTGAACATGCAACTATATATGTGTCGTAAAAAATTTGGAATTATTCAGGATTCGTTTAGAAATTTTATACATTAAATTGGTTTTCTAGCCATTTTAGGTGCACAATTTAAAATTAAAGCACATGCACATGCTCTGGTGCACCAACATGGGTTGTAAAATCATATATGTGTCCATGGGTTTATGCTTATGTCCCATGCAAGAAATGGGGATGAATTTCGAACACCACGGCACCGTGGCTCTCCGGCAAATGTTGAGGTACTTGCTTTTGTAATCTACTATATCCAAAACTAGTCTAAAATACATGAAACTAGGCATGCTATCATGGAGCGGCATCAACATGTCATGGTAAAAAATTTGTCCCATTTGGGGCAGGTTTGGGTATATGCATCTCACAAACCAGAGCTTCTCACAACAAGCATGATGGTTTCGGTAGGGAACGTCACACCTTTGGGGACGAAATGATATCCATTGCCTCTTATTACTTTCAAAAAATTTCGTGTGTCAACATAGAACAACCAGAGTGTTGTGTCAATTTTGGAATTTTTCGGGTTCATTTGGTCAATTTTATGCATTAATTGAGTTTTCAATGCATTTATGTGCATAATTCAAATTTAAACTACATGCACATGCTCTAATGCATATAAATTGATTGAAAATTAAAATTTGTGTCCTTGGTTGCATGCTAAGGTCCCATGCAAGAAATGGGAATGAATGTCAAACACCCTGCCACCGTCACTTGGCCGCAAACATTGAGATACCTGGTTTTTAAATTCTAGTAAATCCAAAACTCGTCTGAAATTCATGAAACTTGGCATGCTATCATGGAGCGGCATCAACATTCCGTGGTAAATTTTTTATCCCATTTGGGGCAGGTTTGGGTATATGCTTCTGACAAACCAGAGCTTCTCACAACAAGCATGATGGTTTCGGTAGGGAACGTCCAACCTTTGGGGATGAAACAATATCCATTGCCTCTTATTGCTTTCAAAAATTTCTTGTGTCAACACAGAACAACAGGAGTGTTGTGTCAATTTTGGGGATTTTTCGGGGTTCGTTTGGACATTTTAATGCATTAATTGAGTTTTCAATGCATTTATGTGCATAATTCAAATTTGAACTACATGCACATGCATATAAATTGGTTAAAAATTCAAATATGTGTCCTTGGGTGCATGCTTAGGTCCCATGCAAGAAATGGGAATGAATGTCAAACACCCTGCCACCGTCACTCGGCCGCAAACATTGGGATACCTGGTTTTAAAATTCTAGTAAATGCAAAACTCGTCTAAAATTCATAAAACTTGGTATGCTATCATGGAGCAGCATCAACATGCCATGGTAATTTTTTTGCCCATTTGGGGCAGGTTTGGGTATAAGTTTCTCACAAACCAGAGCTTCTCACAACAAGCCTGATGGTTTCGGTAGGGAACATGCCACCTTTGGGGACGAAACGGTATCCGCTGCCTCTTATTGCTTTCAAAAAATTTCTAGTGTCAACATAGAACAACAGGAGTGTTGTGTTAAATATTGGAATTTTTCGGGGTTCGATTGGACATTTTTATACATTAACTGGGTTTTCTAGGTATTTTATGTGTATAATTCAAATTTGAACTACATGCACATGCTCTAATGCATATAGATTGGTTGAAAATTCAAATATGTGTCCTTGGCTGCATGCTTAGGTCCCATGCAAGAAATGGGAAAGAATGTCAAACACCCTGCCACCGTCACTCGGCCGCAAACATTGAGATACCTGGTTTTTAAATTCTAGTAAATCCAAAACTCGTCTGAAATTCACGAAACTTGGCATGCTATCATGGAGCGGCATCAACATGATGTGGTAAATTTTTTATCCCATTTGGGGCAGGTTTGGGTATATGTTTCTCACAAACCAGAGTTTCTCACAACAAGCATGATGGTTTCAGTAGGGAACGTCCAACCTTTGGGGACGAAATGGTATCAATTGCCTCTTATTGCTTTCAAAAAATTTCTCGTGTCAACATAGAACAACAAGAGTGTTGTGTCATTTTTTGGGATTTTTCGGGGTTCGTTTGGACATTTTATGCGTTAATTGAGTTTTCAATGCATTTATGTGCATAATTCAAATTTGAACTACATGCACATGCTCTAATGCATATAAATTGGTTGAAAATTCAAATATGTGTCCTTGGGTGCATGCTTAGGTCCCATGCAAGAAATGGGAATGAATGTCAAACACGCTGCCACCGTCACTTGACCGCAAACATTGAGATACCTGGTTTTTAAATTCTAGTAAATCCAAAACTTGTCTGAAATTCATCAAACTTGGTATGCTATCATGGAGCGGCATCAACATGTTATGGTGAATTTTTTGTCCCATTTGGGGTAGGTTTGGGTATAAGTTTCTCACAAACCATAGCTTCTCACAACAAGCCTGATGGTTTCGGTAGGGAACGTGCCACCTTTGGGGACGAAATGATTTCCGCTACCTTTTATTGCTTTCAAAAAATTTCTTGGGTTTAATACTGTATCTCGATCATATGAATATAAATTTGCAGTATGACTGAATGAAAGATATGGTTTGAGCGAACTTGCATGTTTCTCTCTTAATGTACAGACTTATCAAACGATTTTCTTTTGAAAAAAATGTCAATGGGTTTTAAATATAAAACATGCATCGCAAACGTTTTAGTTAGAACACCCGTATGCAAACCGACAGCTTCCCCAGGAAGCCGGGAAAAATGTGCCGATCAGGATTTGTGCAGCTCTTGATCGCAAACGTTTTAGATAGAACAGCCGTATGCAAAGTGAGAGCATGATTTCTGCATCTCTTCAACGCAAACGGTTCTTTTGGATGACCCGTGTGCAACCACTTAGAAAGAATTTGGTAAGATTTGCATCTGTCATATTGGGATGTTGCCATTTTTCAAACTAGAAAGATTGACATTTGTTGATCTAGTAACATTGCCATTTGTCAACCTTGTAACACTGCGATTTGTCAAAATATGAATCTAACAATCACTAGCAGTATCTAATTTATTCACCCAAAATTCAGTAATTAAGCATAGATTTCAGTAATAGATTAAGCAGTCGTTCTTTATATAAACAGTTTAACTCGATTGCTGAACCGACCAAACTTTTCACCAATTGTTGCCAACCATGTACTGAAATAGCTAGTTCTACTTTATATACTAACTAATTTTAAGTACGTTGTACAGTTCCACCACATCTATAGTCAGATGAACTGAACAAAATAGCCCTTAAATACTACTACAGCTTGGGGGAGTTGATACGTCCATTTTGCATCATGTTTTCTTACTGTTATTTATGTTGTTTTTATCCATAATAATGCTTTTTGGAGTAATTATAATGCCTTTTCTCTCGTAATATGCAAGGTACACACAAAGACGGAGAATTCCGGCAGCTGGAAATTTGGACCTAGAAAAGCTACGTCAGGCTACCTATTCTGCACAACTCCAAATAATCTGAAACTTCACGAAGAATTTTCATGGAATATTTGAGGAGTATTGGAGCAAATAACTACCAGAGGGGGCCCACTAGGTGGGCACAACCCACCTGGGCGCGCCAGGGAGCCTAGGCGCGCCCTGGTGGGTTGTGCTCACCCAAGCCCACCTTCGGTGCCTATCTTCTGATATATATATAAGTTTTTGACCTAGAACTTGGGCAGGAGCACTTTTGCCCTCCGGTGGTGCGATTCTGCCAGGGGAACTTCCCTCTCGGAGGGGGAACTCATCGTCATCATGATCACCAACAAATTTCCCATCTTGGGGAGGGCAATCTCCATCAACATCTTCAACGGCACCGTCTCCTCTCAAACCCTAGTTCATCTCTTGTGTTCAATCTTGTAACCGAAACTATAGATTGGTGCTTGTGGGTGACTAGTAGTGTTGATTACATCTTGTAGTTAATTACTATATGGTTTATCTGGTGGAAGATTATATGTTCAGATCCAATATGCTATTTAATACCCCTATGATCTTGAGCACAAATATCATTTGTGAGTAGTTAATTTTGTTCTTGAGGTCACGGGAGAAATCATGTTGCATGTAATCATGTGAACTTGATATGTGTTCGATAGTTTGAAAGTATGTATGTTGTGATTCCCTTAGTGGTGTCATGTGAACATCGACTACATGATACTTCACCATATTTGGGCCTAAGGGAATGCATTGTGGAGTAGCAATTAGATGATGGATTGCGAGAGTGACAGAAGCTTAAACCCCAGTTTATGCGCTATTCCGTAAGGGACCGATTGGATCCAAAAGTTTAATGCTATGGTTAGAATTTATTCTTAATACTTTTCTTGTAGTTGTGGATGCTTGCGGGAGGGTTAATCATAAGTAGGAGATTTGTTCAAGTAAGAACAGCACCTATGCATCAGTCGACCCACATATCAAATTATCAAAGTACCGAACACGAATTAAGCCAACATGATGAAAGTGACAAGATGAAAATCCCGTGTACCCTCAAGAACGCTTTGCTTATCACAAGAGATCGTTTTGGCCTGTCCTTTGCGTCAAAAGGATTGGGGGAGGCTTAAGTCAATGTTATATTCCAGCGGGATCTTTTGGAAAGAATTATATATATAATTTTTGGCCTCGTGAAGGAGAAAGTATCGCTCTAGCTTGGGGGAGGATTAAGTCAGTGTTATATTCCCCAATCATGAGCTCTCAAGAGAAATTATTATCCAGAACTTTTATGCTCGGCTTTCTCGTAATGATCAAACCATGCTTCATACTTCTTGTGCTGGTTCTTTTATGAATAAGACTATTGAATTCCAGTGGGATCTTTTGGAAAGATTTAACGCAACTCTAAAGATTGGGAACTCGACAAAGGTAAAGAGTCAGTTATTAAACTCAAGTATGATTGTGTTAAATCTTTTATGGATACCGATGCTTTTCAAAAGTTTAGCACTGAATATGGACTTGGCTCTGAGATAGTAGCCTCCTTTTGTGAATCATTTGCTACTCATGTTGATCTCCCTAAAGAGAAGTGGTTATAATATCACCCACCTATTAAAAAAGAAATCAAAGAACCGATACTAGTTAAAGAAGAAACTATACTTTATAATGTTGATCCAGTTGTTCCTACTACTTATATTGAGAAACCACCTTTCCCTATTAGGATAAAGGAACATGCTAAAGTTTCAACTGTGGTCAACAAAAGCTATATTAGAACACCTAAACCTAATGAACAAATTAAGGTTCAACCTAGTATTGCTATGGTTAAAGATCTCTTGGAAGAAGAAATGGATGGGCATGTTATTTACTTTTGTGAAGAAGTTGCTAGAATTTCCAAACCTAAAAAGGATAAACATAGACCTGTGCTACCTCTTGAGCATGCATTGGTTTTCCCTTGAAGAGGAAAGGGTGATGCAGCAAAGTAGCGTAAGTATTTCCATCAGTTTTTGAGAACCAAGGTATCAATCCATTAGGAGACTACACACAAGTCACCTAGTACCTGCAAAAACAATCAAGAACCTCGCAACCAACGCGATAAAGGGGTTGTCAATCCCTTCACGGTCACTAACGAAAGTGAGATCTGATAAAGATAATAAGATAAATATTTTTGGTATTTTTGTTGTATAGATTGAAAAGTAAAGATTGCAAAATAAAACAAATAATAAACTAGAATTGTAGATTGGAAACTTATATGATATAAAATTGACCTGGGGACCATAGGTTTCACTAGTGGCTTCTCTCATGATAGCAAGTATTATGGTGGGTGAACAAATTACTGCCGAGCAATTGATAGAAAAGCGCATAGTTATGAAAATACCTAGGCATGATTATGAAATATAGGCATCACGTCCATGTTAAGTAGACCGAAACGATTTTGCATCTACTACTATTACTCCACACATCGACCGCTATCCAACATGCATCTAGAGTATTAAGTTCATAAGAACAGAGTAATGCTTTAGGCAAGATGACATGATGTAGAGGGATAAACTCAAGCAATATAATATAAACCCCATCTTTTTATCCTCGATGGTAACAATACAATATGTGCCTTGCTGCCCCTACTGTCACTGGAAAGGACAACAGAAGATTGAACCCAAAGCTAAGCACTTATCCCATTGCAAGAAAGATCAATCTAGTAGGCCAAAATAGACCGATAATTTGAAGAGACTTGCAAACATATCAAATCATGCATATAATAATTAAGAGAAGAACCAAATATTGTTCATAGATAAACTTGATCATAAATCCACAATTCATAGGATCTCGACAAACACACCACAAAAGAATATTACATCGAATATATCTCCAAGAATATCGAGGAGAACTTTGTATTGAGAACCAAAGAGAGAGAAGAAGCCATCTAGCTAATAACTATGGACATGAAGGTCTGCGGTAAACTACTCACACATCATCGGAGAGGCTATGGTGTTGATGTAGAAGCCCTCAGTGATCGAATCCCCCTCCGGCAGTTCGCCAAAAAAGGCCCCCAGATGGGATCTCACGGGTACAGAAGGTTGCGGTGGTGGAAAAGTGGTTTCGTGGCTGCTCTAGATGTTTTTAGGGTATAAGAGTATATATAGGCGAAAGAAGTACGTCGCTGGAGCTACGAGGGGCCCACGAGGGTGGGGGCGCGCCTACCCCCCTTGGAGCGCCCTCCTACCTCCTGGCCTCCTCGTTGCATCTCTGACTTCCACTCCAAGTCTCCTGGATTGCGTTTTTTCCAACAAAGATCCTCGCGAAGGTTTCATTCCGTTTGGATTCTGTTTGATATTCCTTTTCTATGAAACACTGAAATAGGCAAAAAAACAGAAAGTGGCACTGGGCCTCCGGTTAATAGGCTAGTCCCAAAAATAATATAAAAGTACATATTAAAGCCCATTAAACATCCAAAACAGATAAATTAATAGCATGGAACAATCAAAAATTATAGATACATTGGAGACATATCAACATCCCCAAGCTTAATTCTTGCTCGTCCTCTAGTAGGTAAATGATAAAAACAGATTTTTTTGATGTGGAATGCTTCCTAACATAATTTTCAGTGTAATTTTCTTTGTTGTGACATGAATATTTAGATCCGAAAGATTCAAGATAAAAGTTTAATATTGACATAAAAATAATAATACTTCAAGCATACTAACCAAGCAATTATGTCTTCTCGAAATAACATAGCCAAAGAAAGCTCATCCCTACAAAATCACAAAGTTTGGCCATGCTTCATTTTTGTCACACAAAATGCTCCTATCATGCACAACCCCGATGACAAGCCAAGCAATTGTTTCATACTTTAGTATTCTCAAACTTTTTCAACTTTCACGCAATACATGATGGATGTTGTGTGGAGAAGACAAAAAAGGGGAAAGTCTCACATCGACACGACTAATCAACGGGCTATGGAGATGTAACACCCTCGATGCGACTATAGCTCCCACGTGTCTAGGCACGACTTAGAGACATAATCGCATTGAAGGCATATGTCGCAAGTTAGGCAATCTTCACAACATCCCATGTAATATATAGATAATAAAAGGGTAGATAACATAGTTGGCTTACACTTGCCACGTCAATCAAGTACATAAATAACATTACATCATTCAAACACTCATGGCCCGACTACGGCGCCAAAATAAAAGATAACCCAACATGCGACACGGTCCCGATCACCCCCAACTGGGCACCACTACTGATCATCAGGAAAAGAAACATAGTATCGTTGAGAGTCTTCGTCGAACTCCCACTTGAGCTCGAGCGCGTCACCTGGAACAGAATCATCAGGCCCTGCATCTAGTGTAATAGTAATCTGTGAGCCACAGGGACTCAGCAATCTCGCAACCTCACGATCAAGACTATTTAAGCTTATAGGTAAGGCAAGGTAAATATGTGGAGCTGCAGCAAGCGACTAGCAAATATGGTGGCTATCCTGTTCGCAAAAGAGAGCGAGAAGAGGAGGCAAAGCACGAGCGAGAAACTAGAGGACAACCTGCTCAAACATTACTCCAACACCGTGTCCACTTCCCGGACTCCGCCGAGAAGAGGCCATCACGGTAACACACTCAATTGATTCATTTTAATTAAGTTAAGGTTCAAGTTATCTACAACCGGGCATTAACAAATTCCCATCTGCCCATAACCGTGGGCACGACTTTCGAAAGTTCAAATCCCTGCAGGGGAGTCCCAACTTAGCCCATGACAAGCTCTCACGGTCAACGAAGGAATAGACCTCCTCCCAAGACGTTCCGATCAGACTCGGTATCTGGGTTCTTCAAGACACTTCGACTGGTTAAAACAAGACCAGCAACACCGCCCGAATGTGCCGACAAATCCTGATAGGAGCTGCACATATCTCGTTCTCAGGGCACACTCAGATTGTCTTAGGTACGGGTAGGCCAGCCCAGAGTTGCCCCTGGTGGCCACCGGCAGCTGACAAGTGGACCAACACTCAGAGGAGCACTGGCCCAGGGGGGGTTAAAATAAGATGACCCTTGGGCTCCGGAAACCCAAGGGAAAAAGAGGCTAGGTGGCAAATGGTAAAACCAAGGTTGGGCATTGCTGGAAAAGCTTTAATCAAGGCGAACTATCAAGGGGTTCCCATTATAACCCAACCGCGTAAGGAACGCAAAATCCGGGAACATAACACCGATATGACGGAAACTAGGGCGGCAAGAGTGGAACAAAACACTAGGCGAGAGGCCGAGCCTTCCACCCTTTGCCAAGTATATAGATGTATTAAGATAACATGGCAATATAATGATATCCCAACAAGTAAATAATGTTCCAACAAAGAAAGGTCTCCAATCTTCACCTGCAACTAGCAACGCTATAAGAGGGGCTGAGCAAAGCGGTAACATAGCCAATCAACGGTTTGCTAGGACATGGTGGGTTAGAGGTTTGACATGGCAATTTGGGAGGCTTGAAAGCAAGTGGTAGGCATCGTAGCATTGGCATAGCAAAAGAGCGAGCATCTAGCAAAGCAAAGATAGTAGTGATTTCGAGGGTGTGATCATCTTCCTGGCAAAGTTGTCAGAGTTGACTGGATCCTCGAAAGCAAACTCAATGGGCTCCTCGTTAGCGAACTTGTCTCCCGGCTCTACCCAAACAAGACAAACAGGCAACAAGGACACAATCAACCACGTGCAAGGATCAAACAATATGATGCAAGGATGGTATGCTATGCGGGATGCGATGCGGGATATATATGCAAGATTTGACAAGGGATGCATGAACCTGGCCTCAACCTGGAAATCTAAGTGTGCCACTGGAAAGATGAGATGAAATCGCTTGAAAACGATATAAAGATCGCCGGAATCGGAGTTACGGTTTGGAAAAGGCAAGCAATTCAAATATGACCACGTTCTGCGATTTACAGCAAGTAGCCATCTAAATGCAACGAGATGAACATGCTACAGCACTCAAACATGGCATAAAAATACATGGCAGAAATGCATTCATGATGCTTAACAAAAGTCTAGCACTGAGCTATGGCCAATTCATCCATTAACAGGTTCAAACAAGCATGGCAAAAATGCATATGACAAACAGATTTCAGACTTAGTGAAATTAACACTTGTCTGGAATTTCAGATCAGATAGCACTCTTCGGAGCAACAAAACTACATGCTACAGGACCTGAACATGGCAAAGTAAAGCATGGCATGGAGCTAATCAAAGAGCTTAACAAAAGTCCTTAGTGACCTTGAGCCAAAAGGGACCAGAAAATACAATTGCAAGCATGTGAACATGGCAAAAACATAATCAGTTCTCAGACTTAATGAAAACTAGAGCATTCTGAAAACAGATATCAAGTAGGCATGTTTACGAGCTCGATGCACTCACTACAGAGCATGTCATGATAAACTAAGCATACATCCATCAAGAATACACAAAATGCAAGCTAGACATGGCAAGAACAATAGCATAGCATGCACGGATCAACTACAACATCATCGGCAAAATCGCTAATAAGTAGACAATCTGCCCAGATTCACGAAGTAGCAAAAGTAGAGCTCGATTGACTCAAGCTAGGGTGCTCCATAATTGCAACCAAAGACATGGATGGATAGAGCATGTAACGCCCCAGTTATAACTTGCCCAATTTGTACTCCAACTCTTGCCGTTTCCGGCGTTAAGTTATATTTATTTCTCGGGTTCGGGTCTTTGTCTCCATGTGTTGTTTTCTTTGTCATGCATCTCATATCATGTCATCATGTGCATTGCATTTGCATACGTGTTCATTTCATGCATTCGAGCATTTTCCCCGTTGTCCGTTTTGCATTCCGGCGCTTCGTTCTCCTCCGGTGGTCATTTCTAGCTTTCTTTCGTGTGTGGGGATTAAACATTTCCGGATTGGACCGAGACTTGCCAAGCGGCCTTGGTTTACTACCGGTAGACCGCCTGTCAAGTTTCGTATCATTTGGACTTCGTTTGATACTCCAACGGTTAACCGAGGGACTGATAAGGCCTCGTGTGTGTTGCAGCCCAACACCCCACCAATTTTGCCCAAAACCCACCAAACTCTGCTCCATGTCCTAGAGCGTTCGATCACGATCGCGTGGCCGAAAACCGCACCTCATTTGGACTCTCCTAGCTCCACTTATGCCTATAAATAGCCCCCCCCCCCCGTTTTTCGGATCTCTCCTCCCCCACGAAACCCTAAAATTCCCTTGCGCCGGCCGGACGTGTCCGACCCGGCCGGACAACTCGCGCCACCGCCGCCGACCAATCCAGCGCCACCACGTGTCGCCCTTCGCTGCCAACAGCCGCCGGCCCGCGGAGCCCAAGTCGGGCCCCCGCGCGGCCCGATCCGCCCGCCGCCTCCTACCTC
>NC_041382.1:142707110-142710779 GCF_002162155.2 Triticum dicoccoides | reverse complement strand
GCCCTCTCCAGTGCCGGTGGCCGGCGCCGCCACGGGCCACTACCGCGCCACCGCGGGCGACCTCGTCGCCGCCCACTCCGGCCGCCGCGGCCCCGCCTCTCCGCCGCCTCGCCGCTGCCGCCCGGGCGCCGCGCCGCCCCACGCCGCCCCGGCCATCCTCTCCCTCGCCGGCGACTTCCCCCGTCTCCGGCCGGTGAACCTCGACTTCCGTGCTCCGGTGGTGAACAGTGTTCTGGCGTTCCTCGTAAAGCATGCACGATCCAGATCTGGATCCGAGAAACCCTAAGGGTTGACTTTTTCCCCTCTCCCCCTAATTTTTATGCGATCTTTGACCTACTGTAACTTTGCATCCGTAGCTCCGTTTTGGACATATAGTATATCAAAATGTTCGCCCCGAAGAGTTCATCATTTCATTCCATTGCATCATTTTCATTTGAGTTCATATTGATGCCCAAAATGCTGCTAGAAGGAGGCTTCATGAGTTAATTGTCAGATCTGCTAGTTCATCTTAGACTTTTGTCATTTTTGCCATGATTATTGTGTGCATGATATGCCTGTGAGTCCTTCATATGTTTTGTTAAGCATCTTGTTATCTTTCCAGATGTGCAACCCATGCATTTTTAGGATGTGTGTGGTGACTTGTGCAAGCTTGCAAAGTGAGGCACCCGGTAAATCTGTTTTCAGGGACTTAGTAGTTTTCACTAAGTCTGGGATTATTTAGTTCATGATGCCATATGTTCAGCTTGTTTCCTAGTGATCCATGCCTCTTTCGAGGATGATCAGTAAAGGAGTTTTGTTAATCTTGTTATGCTCTATCCATCCATGTCTTTGTTTGCAATTATGGAGCAACCTAGCTTGAGTCAATCGAGCTCTACTTTTGCTTTGTTGTGAATCTGGGCAGATCGTCAACTTGTTTGCGGTTTTGCCGATGTTATTGTAGTTGATCCGTGCATGCTATGCCATTGTTCTTGCCATGTATAGCTTGCACTTTATGCCTTCTTAATTGATGTATGCTTGCCTTGCCATGACTTGCACCGTGGTGAGTGCATCGAGCTTGTTTACGTGCCTTCGTGAGTTATGTTTCAGCATGTCTCAGTTTTCACCAAGTCTGAAAACTGTTCGTGTGCCCGTTAGTATATTTTGTGAACCCTTTTGGCCCAGGTCACTTTGGGTCTTTTGTTAAGCTTGTTGAGTAGATCCATGCCATGTTCTTACTTGTCTTAATCAGGTCATGTATCGTGTTGTTTTGCTGCTCCGAAGAGGGCTTCATGATCTGAAATTTCAGACAAGTGTTAATTTCACCAAGTCTGGAATCAGCTTTGCATTTGCGTTTTTTCCATGCTTGTTTGAACCTCCTAATGGATGAATTGGCCGTAGCTCAGTGCTAGACTTTTGTTAAGCATCTTGTGTGCACCCATGCCATGTATTTTCTTATCATGTTTGGTGGCTGTAGCATGTTCATTTCATTGCATTTAGATGCCTACTTGCTGTAAATCGCAGACCGGTGTCATTTTTGAATCGCTTGCCATTTCCAAACCGTAACTCCGATTCCGGCGTTCTTTATATCGTTTTCAAGCGATTTCATCTCATCTTTCCAGTGACACACTTGGTTTTCCAAGTTGAGGCCAGGTTCATGCATTTCCTGTCATATCTTGCATTTTGCATCCCGCATAGCATATCATCATTTCATCATATTGCTTGGTCTTGCACGTGGTTGATTGTATCCTTGTTGTTTGTTTGTCTTGTTTGGGTAGAGCCGGGAGACGAGTTCTCTAACGAGGAGCCCGTTGAGTTTGCTCTTGAGGATCCAGTCAACTCTGACAACTGTGCAGGCAAGATGATCACACCCTCGAAATCACTACTATCTTTGCTATGCTAGTTTGCTCGCTCTTTTGCCATGCCAATGCTACGATGCCTACCTTTTGCTTGTCAGCCTCCCAAATTGCCATGTCAAGCCTCTAACCCACCATTGTCCTAGCAAACCGTTGATTGGCTATGTTACCGCTTTGCTCAGCCCCTCTTATAGCGTTGCTAGTTGCAGGTGAAGATTGGAGCCGTTCCTTGTTGGAACATTTATTTACTTGTTGGGATATCATTATATTGCCATGTTATCTTATTGCACCTATATACTTGGTAAAGGGTGGAAGGCTCGGCCTCTCGCCTAGTGTTTTGTTCCACTCTTGCCGCCCTAGTTTCCGTTATATCGGTGTTATGTTCCCGGATTTTGCGTTCCTTTTGCGGTTGGCTTATAATGGGAACCCCTTGACTGTCCGCCTTGAATAAAACTCCTCCAGCAGTGCCCAACCTTGGTTTTACCATTTGCCACCTAGCCTTTCCCTTGGGTTTCGCGGATTCAAGGGTCATCTTATTTTTACCCCCCCCCCCCCGGGCCAGTGCTCCTCTGAGTGTTGGTCCAACCTAGAGCACCGTGCGGGGCCGTCCCTCGGCAACTTGGGTTACGTTGGCTCCCGTATGCTTAGCTTATCCGGTGTGCCCTGAGAACGAGATATGTGCAGCTCCTATTGGGATTTGTCGGCACAGCGGGTGGTGTTGCTGGACTTGTTTTACCATTGTCGGAGTTGTCTTGAATTACCGAGATACCGAGTCTGATCGGAACGTCTTGGGAGGAGGTCTATTCCTTCGTTGACTGTGAGAGCTTGTCATGGGCTAAGTTGGGACTCCCCTGCAGGGATTGAACTTTCGAAAGCCGTGCCCGCGGTTATGGGCAGATGGGAATTTGTTAATGTCCGGTTGTAGATAACTTGAACCTTAATTAATTAAAATGAATCAACTGAGTGTGTTACCGTGATGGCCTCTTCTCGGCGGAGTCCGGGAAGTGGACACGGTGTTGGAGTAATGTTTGCGCAGGTTGCTCTCTAGTTTCTCGCTCGTGCTTTGCCTCCTCTTCTCGCTCTCTTTTGCGAAGAAGATAGCCACCATATATGCTAGTCGCTTGCTGCAGCTCCACATATACATTTGCCTTACCCTTCCTATAACCTTAAATAGTCCTGATCGCGAGGGTGCGAGATTGCTGAGTCCCTGTGGCTCACAGATACTATAACTCCAAATGCAGGTCCAGGTGATTCCGCTCCAGGTGACGAGTATGAGCTCAAGTGGGAGTTCAACGAAGACTCTCAACGATACTATGTTTCCTTTCCCGATGATCAGTAGTGGTGCCCAGTTGGGGGTGATTGGGACCGTTGTCGCATGTTGGGTTTTTCTTCTATTTTGGCGTCGTAGTCGGGCCATGACTGTTTTGGATGATGTAATGTTATTTATGTACTTTGATGTGACGTGGCGAGTGTAAGCCAACTATGTTCTTCCCTTTATTATTCATATTACATGGGATGTTGTGAAGATTGCCTAACTTGCGACATATGCCTTCAATGCGATTATGTCTCTAAGTCGTGCCTCGACACGTGGGAGCTATAGTCGCATCGAGGGTGAGCACTACAAGATTAACAAAAAATCCTTACTGATCATCCTCAAAAGAGGCACGGATCACTAGGAAACAACATGAACATATGGTCATATAAAATAAACAGCTCAAGGACTTAGTGGAAATGCTAAGTCCCTAAAATCAGCATTACCAAGTGCCTCACTTGGCAAGCTTGTTCTAGTCACCACACACATCACAAAAATACATGGGTTGCACCTCTGGAAAGATGG